>NC_090371.1:224932872-225097741 GCF_036365525.1 Heterodontus francisci
TAAGAGGGGTGGAGGGGGGGAGAAGAGGGGTGGAGGGGGGGAGGAAGAGGGGTGGAGATGGAGGAAGAGGGGTGGAGATGGGAGGAAGAGGGGTGGAGATGGGAGGAAGAGGGGTGGAGGGGGGGAGGAAGAGGGGTGGAGGGGGGAGGAAGAGGGGTGGAGGGGGGGAGGAAGAGGGGTGGAGGGGGGGAGGAAGAGGGGTGGAGGGGGGGGAGAAGAGGGGTGGAGGGGGGGGGAGAAGAGGGTGGAGGGGGGGGGAGAAGAGGGGTGGAGGGGGGGGAGAAGAGGGGTGGAGGGGGGAGGAAGAGGGTGGAGATGGGAGGAAGAGGGTGGAGATGGAGGAAGAGGGGTGGAGATGGAGGAAGAGGGGTGGAGATGGAGAAGAGGGTGGAGGGGGGAGGAAGAGGGGTGGAGGGGGGGAGGAAGAGGGGTGGAGGGGGGGAGAAGAGGGGTGGAGGGGGGGGGGGGGGAGAAGAGGGTGGAGGGGGGGGGAGAAGAGCGTGGAGGGGCGGGGAGAAGAGGGGTGGAGGGGGGGGGGGAGAAGAGGGGTGGAGGGGGGGGGAGAAGAGGGGTGGAGGGGGGGGGAGAAGAGGGGTGGAGGGGGGGGGAGAAGAGGGGTGGAGGGGGGGAGAAGAGGGGTGGAGGGGGGGAGAAGAGGGGGGAGGGGGGAGAAGAGGGGTGGAGGGGGGGTGAGAAGAGGGTGGAAGGGGGGGGAGAAGAGGGGTGGAAGGGGGGGGAGAGAGGGGTGGAAGGGGGGGGAGAAGAGGGGTGGAGGGGGGGAGAAGAGGGGTGGAGGGGGGGGGAGAAGAGGGGTGGAGGGGTGGGGAGAAGAGGGGTGGAGGGGGGGAGAGGGGTGGGGGGGGAGAAGAGGGTGAAGGGGGGGAGAAGAGGGGTGAAGTGGGGGGAGAAGAGGGGTGAAGTGGGGGGGAGAAGAGGGGTGAGGGGGGGGGAGAAGAGGGGTGGAGGGGGGGAGAAGAGGGGTGGAGGGGGGGGAGAAGAGGGTGGAGGGGGGGGGAGAAGAGGGGTGGAGGGGGGGGAGAAGAGGGGTGGAGGGGGGGAGAAGAGGGGTGGAGGGGGGGGAGAAGAGGGGTGGAGGGGGGGAGAAGAGGGGTGGAGGGGGGGAGAAGAGGGGTGGAGGGGGGAGAAGAGGGGTGGAGGGGGGGAGAAGAGGGGTGGAGGGGGGGAGAAGAGGGTGGAGGGGGGAGAAGAGGGGTGGAGGGGGGGGAGAAGAGGGGTGGAGGGGGGGAGAAGAGGGGGGGAGGGGGGGGAGAAGAGGGGTGGAGGGGGGGAGAAGAGGGGTGAAGGGGGGGGAGAAGAGGGTGGAGGGGGGGAGAAGAGGGGTGGAGGGGGGGGAGAAGAGGGGTGGAGGGGGGGGGAGAAGAGGGGGGAGAAGAGGGGGAGGGGGGGAGAAGAGGGGTGGAGGGGGAGGAGAAGAGGGTGGAGGGGGGAGAAGAGGGGTGGAGGGGGGGGAGAAGAGGGGTGGAGGGGGGGGAGAAGAGGGGTGGAGGGGGGGGAGAAGAGGGTGGAGGGGGGGAGAAGAGGGGGGGGAGAAGAGGGGGGGGAGAAGAGGGGGGGGAGAAGAGGGGGGGGAGAAGAGGGGGGGGAGAAGAGGGGGGGGAGAAGAGGGGGGGGAGAAGAGGGGGGGGAGAAGAGGGGGGGAGAAGAGGGGGGGAGAAGAGGGGGGGGAGAGAAAAGGGGGGGAGAAGAGGGGGGGAGAGAAAAGGGGGGGAGAAGAGGGGGGGGAGAAGAGGGGGGGGAGAGAGGGGGGGAGAAGAGGGGGGGGGAGAAGAGGGGGGGAGAAGAGGGGGGGGAGAAGAGGGGGGGGAGAAGAGGGGGGGGGGAGAAGAGGGGGGGGAGAAGAGGGGGGGGGAGAAGAGGGGGGGGGAGAAGAGGGGGGGGGGAGAAGAGGGGGGGGGAGAAGAGGGGGGGGGAGAAGAGGGGGGGGGGAGAAGAGGGGGGGGAGAAGAGGGGGGGGAGAAGAGGGGGGGAGAAGAGGGGGGGGAGAAGAGGGGGGGAGAGAGGGGGGGAGAAGAGGGGGGGGAGAAGAGGGGGGGGAGAAGAGGGGGGGAGAGAGGGGGGGGAGAAGAGGGGGGGGAGAAAGGGGGGGGGAGAAGAGGGGGGGGAGAAGAGGGGGGGAGAAGAGGGGGGGGAGAAGAGGGGGGAGAAGAGGGGGGGGGAGAAGAGGGGGGGGAGAAGAGGGGGGGGAGAAGAGGGGGGGGAGAAGAGGGGGGGGGAGAAGAGGGGGGGAGAAGAGGGGGGGAGAAGAGGGGGGGGAGAAGAGGGGGGGGGGAGAAGAGGGGGGGGGAAGAGGGGGGGGAGAAGAGGGGGGGGAGAAGAGGGGGGGGAGAAGAGGGGGGGAGAAGAGGGGGGGGAGAAGAGGGGGGGGAGAAGAGGGGGGGGAGAGAGGGGGGGGAGAAGAGGGGGGGGAGAGGGGGGGGGAGAAGAGGGGGGGAGGAGAAGAGGGGGGGGAGAAGAGGGGGGGGGAGAAGAGGGGGGGAGAAGAGGGGGGGAGAAGAGGGGGGGGAGAAGAGGGGGGAGAAGAGGGGGGGAGAAGAGGGGGGGAGAAGAGGGGGGGGAGAAGAAGAGGGGGGGGAGAAGAGGGGGGGGGAGAAGAGGGGGGGAGAAAGAGAGGGGGGGAGAGAGGGGGGGGAGAAGAGGGGGGGGAAGAAGAGGGGGGGGGAGAAGAGGGGGGGGAGAAGAGGGGGGGAGAGAGGGGGGAGAAGAGGGGGGGAGAAGGGGGGAGAAGAGGGGGGAGAAGAGGGGGGAGAAGAGAGGGGGAGGAGGGAGAAGAGAGGGGGAGAAGAGAGGGGGAGAGAGGGGGGAGAAGAGGGGGGGGAGAAGAGAGGGGAGAATGAGGGGGGGAGAAGAGGGGGGGAGAAGAGGGTGTTGAGAGAGGGGTCGGAGAGAGGGGTGGGGGGGGAGGCGGGGTGGGTGGGGGGAGGAGGGTGGGGGGGGGAGAAGAGGGGTGGGGGGGGGGAGAAGAGGGGTGTGGGGGGGAGTCAGAGGTGGTGGGGGGGAGGAGGGGTGGGGGGTCGTAGAAGGGGGTGGGGGGGAGAAGGGGGAAGGGAGAGGGGGGGGAGGGGTGAGGGGGGAAGGGAGAGGGGGGGAAGGGAGAGGGGGGGAAGGGAGGAGGGGGGAAGGGAGAGGGGGGGAAGGAGAGGGGGAAGGGAGAGGGGGGGGAAGGGAGAGGGGGGGAAGGGAGAGGGGGGAGGGAGAGGGGGAGGAGGGGGGGGAAGGGAGAGGGGGGGAAGGGAGAGGGGGGGGAAGGAGAGGGGGGGAAGGGAGAGGGGGGGGAGGGAGAGGGGGGGAAGGGAGAGGGGGGGGAAGGTGAGGGGGGGAAGGAGAGGGGGGGGAAGGGAGAGGGGGGGAAGGGAGAGGGGGGAAGGGAGAGGGGGGAAGGGAGAGGGGGGGAGGAAGGGGGGAGAGGGGCGGGGAGGGAGGAAGGGGGTCGGGAGGAAGGGGGACGGGGGAGAGGGACGGGGGGGAGAGGGACGGGGGGGAGAGGGACGGGGGGGAGAGGGACGGGGGGAGAGGGACGGGGGGAGAGGGACGGGGGGAGAGGGACGGGGGGGAGAGGGACGGGGGGGGGAGAGGGACGGGGGGGAGAGGGACGGGGGGGAGAGGGACGGGGGGGAGAGGACGGGGGGGGAGAGGGACGGGGGGGAGAGGGACGGGGGGAGAGAGGGACGGGGGGAGAGGGACGGGGGGGAGAGGGACGGGGGGGAGAGGGACGGGGGGGAGAGGGACGGGGGGAGAGGGACGGGGGGGAGAGGACGGGGGGAGAGGACGGGGGGGAGAGGACGGGGGGGAGAGGGACGGGGGGAGAGGGACGGGGGGAGGGAGGGACGGGGGGAGAGGGACGGGGGGGAGAGGGACGGGGGGGAGAGGGACGGGGGGGAGAGGGACGGGGGGGAGAGGGACGGGGGGGAGAGGGACGGGGGGAGAGGGACGGGGGAGAGGGACGGGGGGGAGAGGGACGGGGGGAGAGGGACGGGGGGGAGAGGGACGGGGGGGGAGAGGGACGGGGGGAGAGGGACGGGGGGAGAGGGACGGGGGGAGAGGGACGGGGGGAGAGGGACGGGGGGAGAGGGACGGGGGGAGAGGGGGTAGGGTTGGGAGTGGGAGGGAGGGAGAGAGGGGGGAGGGAGGGAGAGAGGGGGGAGGGAGGGAGAGCTAGAGAGTCATTTATTTACAGCACTGAAGAAAGCATTTGGCGATCAAGTTCATGCCTACTCACTGGCTCGATCCCTATAGCTCTGTAAGTCTATTTCTCTCAAGTGGCCACCCAACTTCCTCTTGAAGGCATTGATCATCTCCACTTTCACTACTCTTGTGGGCAGTGAGTTCCACGTCAGTACCACCCGCTGCGTAAAAAAGTGCTTCCTCATATTCCCCCTGCATCTTTTGCCCACAATTTGTAATCTGCATTAACTAGTCCTCGGGCTAGGGCGGGGGGAGAGAGGGACTGAGACACGAAGAGCGAGAACGCAGGGAGAGAGGGGAAGAGAGATCAAGGTCTCTCCTGCCAGATGAAAATCTATCCAGAATATTCTGCATCAAGTGCATGGGCAGAGACTAACTACTTATGCAAGCAAAAGCAATACCAGGTATGTCACTAAACTAGTTTAAATATAGTGACGAGAAAGTAAGTCAATAAATTAGTCTTCTCATTTAAAGCTTCTTCACAAAAATGCACATTTGTTGTTGTTTTGATAGTATGATGAATTTTTAATGCCTTTGTCTTTCTGAAATTTGTTCACCGGCCCCCTATGTAGGGCAAAAATTATAATGTGGCTCCCCATGCTAAAAGCTTGAACAACCCTGGGCTCAGTCGTCCTTTTCCAGATGGCACAGACACAATGGGTCAAATGGCCTCCTGCTGTGCCACAAATTTTCTATGTTTCTAGTGCTCTTTTTATGGTACTGGGGCTGCTAAAGATAAAAGCTATGACCACATTTTGAACTGTATGCCCAAATTACACTGCAAAACTATCAACTGGAACATAATTTTTATCCATTCTCGCAATAAATATGACAAAACTAAAGGTAATTTTCATGAAGACACCCAACTAAAAGAACTGCTTCTTCTTTGGCCTCCTTGTCTTGAGAGACAATGGGTAAGCGCCTGAAGGTGGTCAGTGGGTTTGTGAAGCAGCACCTGGAGTGGCTATAAAGGCCTATTCTAGAGTGACAGACTCTTCCACAGGCGCTGCAGATAAAATTGGTTGTCAGGGCTGTTACGCAGTTGGCTCTCTCCTTGCGCCTCTGTCTTTTTTCCTGCCAACTGCTAAGTCTCTTCGACTCGCCACTCTTTAGCCCCGCCTTTATGGCTGTCCACCAGCTCTGGCGATCACTGGCAACTGACTCCCACGACTTGTGTTCAATGTCACATGGCTTCATGTCTCGTTTGCAGACGTCTTTAAAGCGGAGACATGACGGCCGGTGGTCTGTACAGTGAGCTCGTCACAGGTTTCAATGTGTCCTTGGGGATCCTGCCATCTTCCATGCGGCTCACATGGTCAAGCCATCTCAAGCACCGCTGGCTCAGTAGGGTGTATATGCTGGGGATGTTGACCGCCTCGAGGACTTCTGCGTTGGAGACACGGTCCTGCCACCTGATGCCAAGGATTCTCCGGAGGCAGAGAAGATGGAATGAGTTGAGACGTTGCTCTTGGCTGATATACGTTGTCCAGGCCTCGCTGTTGTAGAGCAAGGTACTGAGGACACAGGCTTGATACACTCGGACTTTTGTGTTCCGTGTCAGTGCGCCATTTTCCCACACTCTCTTGGCCAGTCTGGACATAGCAGCAGATGCCTTTCCCATGTGCTTGTTGATTTCTGCATCTAGGGACAGGTTACTGGTGATAGTTGAGCCGAGGTAGGTGAACTCTTGAACCACTTCCAGAACGTGGTCGCCGATATTGATGGATGGAGTATTTCTGACATCCTGTCCCATGATGTTCATTTTCTTGAGGCTGATGGTTAGTTCAAATTTGTTGCAGGCAGCCGCAATCCTGCCGATGAGTCTCTGCAGACACTCTTCTGTGTGGGATGTTAATGCAGCATCGTCAGCAAAGAGGAGTTCCCTGATGAGGACTTTCCGTACTTTGGACTTCGCTCTTAGACAGGCAAGGTTGAACAACCTGCCACCTGATCTTGTGTGGAGGAAAATTCCTTCTTCTGAAGACTTGAACGCATGTGAGAGCAGCAGGGAGAAAAAAATCCCAAACAGTGTGGGTGCGAGAACACAGCCCTGTTTCACGCCACTCAGGATAGGAAAGGGGTCTGATGAGGCGCCGCTATGCTGAATTGTACCTTTCATATTGTCATGGAATGAGGTGATGATACTTAGTAGCTTTGGTGGACATCCAATCTTTGCTAGTAGTTTGAAGAGACCACGTCTGCTGACAAAGTCAAAGGCTTTGGTGAGATCTATGAAAGCAACGTAGAGGGGCATCTGTTGTTCGCAGCATTTCTCCGGTAGCTGGCGAAGGAAGAACAGCATGTCAACGGTGGATCTCTCTGCTCGAAAGCCACACTGTGCCTCAGGGTAGACACGCTCAGCCAGCTTAAAACGACTCGAGCAAAGACTTTCCCCACTATGCTGAGCAGGAAGATTCCACCGTAGTTGTTGCAATCAGCACGGTCACCCTTGTTCTTATAGAGGGTGATGATGAGAACAAGGGCGACCACGGTGACTGCAACAACTAAAAGAGTACAGTAAAGACAATAGGAGTCTCGAAGAACAATAGGGTTCTAGTTATATGACAATTTTTTTTTATACCTTTGACAGCCACTAATTCCAGTTTTACGCATTTTATTTTGGAAAAGTCAGCTACACAATTTCTATTTGCCTTATCAGAAGTAATTAATGGTTTAATTATTCACAATGCCAGGTTAATTATAAGCTTCAGGTCTACAAAGAACCTGTAGGACTTCCCCAGCTTTCCTTTAATTAAATTACTTAAACTTGAAAGGAAAGAAACATACTGATGTAAAATTCAGAAAATATTGTAAAATTAATGTTTAGTTATTTCGATTTTATAGAACACCAACCAGTGCTATTTCTACCTTTAAAATACCTTTCTAGCTTAAAATCATCCCTAAATTTGTATGCAAACAAAAACCATGTTTACACTGCATTTATCAGAGTCCTTATGGTTCTCCCAATGAAGTTATGATGGATGAGCGGGAGAAGGCCCACAGAAATTCATCCACAACATTTCAAAGAAACACTTTTGTTGGTCACCTACACACACACACACTCCAATTTTATTGGTGAATTCACAAAAGTGTACATTAACACAGTTATAAAGCTGTTATACATTTTGATTGCACAGAGCTTTCAAAGGGAGTGCTTTGCCACATCCAAGTTTCTTAACATGGCTGCGTGCATTGCCTATAATGCAGGTCAAGCGGCTGGATCAACATTTTTGGCTTAGTTTCTGGGGATTGGGGAAAGGGGAGGAAGGCTGTATTTAGTAGTAACCATGACGGTTGAGGTTGCTGCCCTTTACAGTCATTGGGTGGATTGCTGTGGTAGGAGGGTCAGGTGGGGAGTGGGGGGGTGGTTTTCTGTTCTATGAACCTTCAGAAATTAGCCCCAGGCTGCTTGGTATTTCTCCAACTCCAGGCTGAGTCTGAACATTACTCATTCTTACTGGGATATATCATGCGTGTGCTTCAGCCACACATCTGTTGGGCTACACTTCACAGAGCAGAGATGCACATTATTGCAATTAATGGCAAGAGTTGCACTAACCTGCTCATTGTAGATGGCACTTGCTCTGCAGTAAGCAGACCCAACAGATAGCTGTTTTTTTTGGAAATGCATTATCCTGGTGGTCTGTAGGATTGCTGAATGTGAGGGAATTATCAAAGTATGTGGATGAGACTACTCGTCTAGCCACAGCTTCTCCTCCAATAGTCATAGAGGGATGAAAGCTTTTGGTCTTGTGATATGCAATACATGACCTTGAGTCAAGCCTTTGTGCTTTTGCCGCAGGTAGTTATTCATTTCCAATCAGTCCTCCCTGCTTAATGGAGTCGCATCTGGGTCTCATTCACAAGCATCCCTTAGGTTTTCGGTTCTGTCTTTTCAGTTCTGTTCTGTCTGTAGAACACTATTGGAAGGGGAGGAGGAGTTCCAAGGCAATTGTTTCACACCAAAGTTTGAAAACTATTGGAAGGCTTTAAAATTAGTTCCTCATATGGACAGAGCATTATTAGTGAAGCTAAAAGGTATGAAATATCTTGGTTAACTGGTAGAAGGGCATAATCTAGCTCTTGTGGATGAGCTGCATCATCAATCCGATCATCCCTTTTTTCACACCATGCTCTGAGCGCATAAGTCCGCCCATTGAGTAGGTAAGGATTTGAATCTTGAGAGAGACGAGTGTACCCAGAAGCGCAGGGTGGTTTCCATGCCAGCAGATCTACTGTGGATATGATCTTCTCTATATATCAGCTACAACAGAAATGTAGGGTACAAAGTATACCCTTTTACCTTACTTCTGTAGGTAGGCATTTGACACCGTCAGCACAGCAGGGTTCTACAAGATTTTGGGAAAAAGTGGCTGTCCACCGAAGCTCCTCAGTTTCATCCACTCCTTCCATGACAACATGCACTGTATAGTTTGACGGCTCGACTTCTGACAGTTTTAGAGAGAAGAATGGAGTGAAACAGGGTTGTGTCCTTGCCCCAACTCTGTTTGGCCTCTGCTTCTCCATGCTCCTGACCTTCACCTTCCCTGCAGATATGGAAGGAGTCTACTTGCACACTAGGTCAGACTGCAAGCTCTACAATCTATGAAGGCTGAAAGCAATGACAAAAATACATCACATCCTGATCAGAGAACTCCTTTATTTTTTTTTTTTAAGAGATACAGCACTGAAACAGGCCCTTCAGCCCACCGAGTCTGTGCCGACCATCAACCACCCATTTATACTAATCCTACACTAATCCCATATTCCTACCACATCCCCACCTGTCCCTATATTTCCCTACCATCTACCTATACTAGGGACAATTTATAATGGCCAATTTACCTACCAACCTGCAAGTCTTTTTGGCTGTGGGAGGAAACCGGAGCACCCGGAGAAAACCCACACAGACACAGGGAGAACTTGCAAACTCCACACAGGCAGTACCCAGAATTGAACCCGGGTCGCTGGAGCTCTGACGCTGCGGTGCTAACCACTGCGCCGCCCTATTGCGCCACTGTGCCTGCTGATGATGCTGCGCTAGTCACTCAAACGGAAACTCAGTTACAAAGATTCATGGACTGTCTCTCCTGTGCCTGTAACTTGTTCTCTTTGACTATAAGCATCAAGAAAACCCTGGGTGATGGGACAAGATGTTGCATCTCTGCCCCTGAACACACTAAATAACACCCCACTGGAAGTGGTTAGCAACCTCTGCTACCTTGGGTCCATGGTGACAGACAATTTTTTACTTGATGCAGAGCTCGATACACGCAAAGGGAAAGTAGATACTACCTTTGGCCGACTTGTGAAAACGCGCATGGGATATCAAGCAGCTGACCCTTAGGACCAAGCTGATGGTTTCTAAGGCTTGTGTTCTCAGCACCTTGCTGTATGGCTGTGAAACATGAGTGACTTACAACAACCAGGAAAAGAAGCTCAATAATTTCCATCTTCGCTGTCTGCGGCACATTATGGGTATATCCTGGAGGGAGAAAATCACAAATGTGGCTGTCCTCTCAAAGGCAGAGCTCCCAAATATGTTGGCACTAATCAAACAGAGGCAGCTTCAGCAGATCGGACATGATGGAAGACGGTCGCATACCCAAGGACCTTCTGTATGGTGAGGTAAAGCTTACTACTACTAATAAAACCTTACTAATAAATTACCTGAGTCTCAGAAGATTATTTCAATTATGTGTTAATTTATTTATTTTTCTTAATTAATTTATAATTAATAAACCCCACTACTACTCAGCTCAAGTTCTGATGAAGGGTCGCAGACCTGAAACGTTAACTCTGTTTCTCTCTCCAAAAATGCTGCCAGACCTGCTGAGTATTTCCAGCACTTTCTGTTCTCATTGCACTACTAGTAAACCCCAATACTAATGAGTTTTACTAATCAGCAGGTGATGTGTTGCAGCTGCAGTATGTGGGAGTTTGTAGACACCAGTGCGATGCAAGGCAAACACGTCTGCAGTGAGTGCTTGTAGCTCGAGGAGCTTTGGCTCAGAGTCAATGAGCTGGAGGCTGAGCTACAGGCACTGCGATGCATCAGGGAGGGAAAAAGTTTGTTCCAGAAAGTAGTCACACCCCTTTAGGATACAGACTTCTGATTTGGTCAGTAGTCATACAGGAGGATGTGACTACGAGTGAGGCAGGTAAGGGGATCAAGAAGGCAGAAGTGGAGGAATCTCAGCCCTTGCAATTGTCCAACAGGTTTGAGGTTCTTTCAGCTTGTATGGATGAAAGTGAGGGTTGCAGGGTGAATGAGCAAACTGACTATGGCACCATGGTACAGGAAGCCATTCAAAAGGTGGGAGTGAATAGAAATGTAGTGATAGTAGGAGAAAGCATAGCTGTGGGACCGACACAGTTCTCTACAGCGAACAGCGAGATGTCAGAAGGCTGCGTTGCCTGCCCAGTGCCAGGGCTGGAGAGGAGCTTGCAGTGAGAGGGGGAGGATCCAGTTGTTGAGGTCCACGTGATGCCAACGACATAGATAGGACAAGACAGAGGCTCTACATAGGAAGTATGAGCAGCTAGGGGCTAAATTAAAAAGCAGAACCTCAAAAGTAATAATCTCCGAATTGTTACCTGAGCCACGAGCAAATGGGCATTGGGTAAATAAGCTCAGAGAACTAAAAGCGTGACTGAAAGATAAGTGTGAGAGAAATGGGTTTCGATTCATGGGGCATTGGCACCAGTTCTGTGGAAAGTGGGAGATGTACCACTGGGATGGTCTTGACCTGAACCATGCTGGGACTAGTGTTCTGGCGAGTCGTATAACTAGGACGGTAGAGAGGGCTTTAAATTAAATATGGGTGCGAGGGATCAAGTGAGAGAAAATGTGATAAAGAGAGAGGACAAAGCAAAAGAGCAAGGTAGCAATAAGGGTAATTATAATCAGAATGTGGCAGGAAGGGACAGAGCGCACAAACTTAAAAGTGTGCCAGCAGATAAGGCAAGAGGTTGTGAAAATAATAAAAAGACAGGATTAAAGGCACTCTATCTGAATGCACAGTGCATTCGCAACAAGGTAGATGAATTGACAACACAAATAGAAGTAAACAGTTATGGTCTAATTGCCATGACAGAGTTGGCTGCAGGGTGACCAAGGCTGGGAACTGAATGCCTAAGGGTATTCGACATTTATGAAGGATAGGCAAAAAGGAGTAGGTGGGTAGAGCTGTTAATAAAGGATGAGATCAGTACATTAGTGAGAGAGGATCTTGGATCAAAAGATCAAGATGTAGAATCAGTTTGAGTAGAGCTAAGAAACATCAAGGGGCAGCAAACATTGGTAGGAGTTGTTTATAAGACACTAAACAATAGTGGTAATGTAGGGCACAGTATAAATCAGGAAATTAGAGGTGCATGTAACGAGGGTAATACAGTAATCATGGGGGATTTCAATCTACATGCAGACTTGGTAAACCTAATTAGCACTAATGCTGTGGAAGACGAATTCCTGGAATGTATACGAGATGGTTTTCTACAACAGTAAGTTATATAAATGGGCTATTTTAGATCTGCTATTGTACAATGAGAAAGGGCTAATTAATAACTTCGTGAAAGAGACTTTAGGGAAGAGTGACCATAATATGTTAGAATTTTACTTAAAGTTTTTAAGTGCTGTAATTCAATCCGAAACTAGGATCTTAAATCTAAACAAAAGGAAACTAAGAAGGTATGAGGGGCAAATTGGTTGTGATAGAGTGGGAAACTACATTAGAAGGTATGATGGTAGACAGGCAATGGCTAGCATTTAAAGAATTAATACATGGTTTACAACAAATCTACATTCCTTTGAGGCACAAAGCCCAACAGGGAAAATGATCCAACCATGGCTAACAAGAGAAGTAAAAGACTGTAGTAGACCACAAGGAAGAGGCTTATAAAGTTGCCAAAAAAGTCGTAAGCCTGAAGATTGGGAGCAATTTAGAATTCAGCAAAGCAGGACCAAGAAACTGATAAAGAGAAAATGGAATATGAAAGTAAACTAGCAAACAACATAAAACCAGACTGTAAAAGCTTCTATAGGTAAGTAAAAAGGAAAAGATTAGCAAAGACAAATGTGGGCCCATTACAGGCAGAGACGGGGGAATTTATAATGGGGAATAAGGAAATGGCAGAGCAACTAAACAAATACTTTGTGTCTGTCTTCATGGAAGAAGATACATAAAACCTCCCAGAAATACTAGAGAAGCAAGGGAGCAGCGAGAATGAGGAAGTGAAAGAAATTAGTCTGAGCAAAAAAGTAGTATTGGAGAAATTAATGGGACTGAAAGTTAATAGATCCCCTGGACCTGGTGATCTACATCCCAGAGTACTGAAAGAGGTGGCTGTCGAGGTGGTGGATGCATTGGTGATCATCTTCCAAACGTCCCTGGATTCTGCAGTGGTTCCTCCAGATTGGAAGGTAGCAAATATAACCCCACTTTTTAAGAAAGGAAAGAGAGAAAACGGGGAACTACAGACCTGTTAGCCTGACATCAATCGTAGGGAAAATGCTAGAATATATTACAAAGAATGTGATAACTAGACACTTAGAAAATAATGGTAGGAATGGGAAGAGTGAACATGGATTTATGAAAGGGAAATTATGTCCTTGCAGGGGCGTTTGCTCGTGCTGTTGTAAAGGATTTAAACTAGAATGGGATGGGAACCTGAGTGGGGAGACTGAAGAGGAAACAAGGATAGAAAGAAAAGACAGTAAACAAAAAGGAAAAAGTGGAAGGTATAATAGAAATGAAGGGCAAGAAACAAGTAGGGCCATAGTGCTAAATAATGCTAAGATGACGAAGAATGTTAAAAAGACAAGCCTGAAAGCATTGTGTCTCAATGCGCGGAGTATTCGCAATAAAGTAGGCAAATTAACCACGCAAATAGATGTAAATGGATATGATATTGCTGCAATTATGGAGACTTCCCTAAAGTATGTTCACCCTACAGCCATAAATTTAGGGAAGCTTGCAGAGAACATAAAAACTGACTGTAAAAGCTTCTATAGATATGTGAAGAGAAAAAGATTAATGAAGGCAAATGTGGGTCCCTTACAGTCAGAAACGGGGGAATTTATAATAGCGAACAAAGAAATGGCAGACCAATTAAATACTTTGGTTCTGTCTTCACAAAGGAGGACACAAATTACCTCCCAGAAATGTTGGGGAACATAGGGTCTAGTGAGAAGGAGGAACTGCATGAAATCAGTATTAGTAGGGAAATGGGGTTAGGGAAATTGACGGGATTGAAATCCCCAGGGCCTATCCCAGAGTACTTAAGGAAGTGGACCTAGAAATAGTAGATGCATTGCTGGTCATTTTTCAAAATTCTATAGACTCTGGAACAGTTCCGACAGATTGGAGGGTAGTTAATGTAACCCTATTTAAAAAAAGGAGGGAGAGAGAAAATAGGGAATTATAGACCGGTTAGCTTGACATCAGTAGTGGGGAAAATGCTAGAGTCCATTATAAAAGATGTAATAGCAGAACACTTGGAAAACAGTGACAGGATCGGACAAAGGCAACATGGATTTACAAAAGGGAAATCATGCTTCACAAATCGACTGGAATTTTTTGAGGATGCAACTAACAGAATAGATAAGGGAGAACCAGTGGATGTGGTGTATTTGGGCTTTCAGAAGGCTTTCGATAAGGTCCCATATGAGAGATTAGCATGCAAAATTGAAGCACATGGGATTGGGGGTAAGGTACTGACATGGATACAGAACTGGCTGGCAGACAAGAAACAAAGAGCAGGAATAAATGGGTCTTTTTCTGAGTGGCAGGCAGTGACTAGTGGGGTACCACAGGGATCAGAGCTAGGACTCCAGCTATTCACAATATATATGAATGATATAGATGAGGGAATTAAATGTAATATATCCAAGTTTGCAGGCGACACAAAGCTGGGTGGGAGTGTGAGCTGTGAGGAGGATTCATAGAAGCTCCAGTGTGATTTGGACAGGTTGAGTGAGTGGGCAAATGCATGGCAGATGCAGTATAATGTTGATAAATGTGAGGTTATCTACTCTGGAGGCAAAAACAGGAAGGCAGATTATCTGAACGGCGATAGATTGGGAAAGGGGGAGGTGCAGCGAGACCTGGTTGTCCTTGTGCACCAGTCGCTGAAAGTACGCATGCAGGTACAGCAGGCAGTTAAGAAGGCAAATGGTATGTTGGCCTTCATAGCGAGAGGATTCGAGTACAGGAGCAGTGAAGTATTGTTGCGATTATACAAGGCCTTGGTGAGACCACACCTTGAGTATTGTGTGCAGTTTTGGTCTCCTTATCTGAGGAAGGATCTTCTTGCTATAGAGGGAGTGCAGCGAAGGTTTACCAAACTGATTCCAGGAATGGCAGGACTGACGTATGGAGAGAGATTGGGTCGATTAGGCTTGTATTCGCTAGTTTAGAAGAATGAGAGGGGATCTCATAGAAACATACAAAATTCTAACAGGACTGGACAGACTTGATGCTGGAAGGATGTTCCCAATGGCAGGGGAGTCCAGGACCAGTGATCACAGTCAAGGATAAGGGGTATGCCATATAGGACTGAGATGAGGAGAGATTTGTTTTACCCAGAGTGGTGAACCTGTGGAATTCTCTACCTCGGAAAGCAGTTGAGGCCAAACCATTAAATATATTCAAGAAAGAGTTAGATATAGTTCTTGGGGCTAAAGGGATCAAGGGATATGGGGAGAAAGCGGGAACAGGGTACAGAGTTTGGATGATCAGCCATGATCGTATTGAATGGCGAAACAGGCTTGAAGGGCTGAATGGCCTACTCCTGCTCCTATTTTTCTATGTTTGACAAACCTGTTAATTTGAGCAGGATATGATTCTATGCTGAGGGAACCAGTGGATGTGGTGTATTTGGATTTTCTGAAGGCTTTCAATAAGGTCCCACACAGGAGGTTAGTGAGCAAAATTAGAGCACATGGGATTGGGGGTAACATACTGGCATGGATTGAGAATTGGTTAACGGATTGAAAACAGAAAGTAGGAATAAATGGGTCATTCTCAGGTTTGCAGGCTGTGACTCGTGGGGATCAGAGCTTGGACCACAGCTATTCACAATCTATATCGATGATTTGAATGTCAAGACCAAATGTAATATTTCTAAGTTTGCTGATGACACAAAACTAGGTGGGAATGTGAGTTGTGAGGAGGATGCAAAGAGGCTTCAAGGGGATTTAGACAGGCTAAGTGAGTGAGCAAGAACATGGCAGTTGGAATATAATGTGGAAAAATGTGAAGTTATCCACTTTGGTAGGAAAAACCGAAATGCAGAGTATTTCTTCAATGGTGAGAGGTTGGGAAGTGTTAATGTTCAAAGGGACCTGGGTGTCCCTGTTCATAAGTTACTAAAAGCTAACATGCACCTGCAGCAAGCAATTAGGAAGGCAAATGGTATGTTGGTCTTTACTACAAGTGGATTTGAATACAGGAGTAAAGAAGTCTTGCTGCAATTGTATAGAGCCCTGGTGAGACTGCACCTAGATTACTGTGTACAGTTTTGGTCTCCTTACCTGAGGAAGGATATCCTTGCCATAGAGGGAGTGCAACGAAGGTTGATCAGACTGATTCCTGGGATTGTCCTATGAGGAGAGATTGAGGAGACTGTGCCTATCTTCTCTAGAATTTCAAAGAATGGGAGTTGACCTCATTGAAGCATACAAAGTTCTTACAGGGCACGACTGGGTTGATGCAGGAAGGATGTTTCCCTGGCTGGCAGGGGGGTGTGGTGGGGGTGGGGTCTAGGACCAGGGGACACAGTCTCAGAATAAGAAATAGGCTATTAGGGACTGAGATGCGGAGGAACTTCTTCAGTCAGAGGGTGGTGAATCTTTGGAATTCTCTATCCCAGAGGGCTGTGGAGGCTTAGTCATCAAGTATATTCAAGACATGGATCAATAGATTTCTAGATATTAAATATATCAAGGGATATTGGAAAATGGCATTGAGATAGAAGATCAGCCATGATCCAGTTGAATGGCAGAGCAAGCTTGAGGGGCTGAATGGCCTATTCCTGCTCCTATGTACGTAGGAAGTGCTGAGAGAACCAACAACCTTACCTCGTCCTCCAAATTCTACCTGCTGCAGATGGATCAAACCATTACCGTACTGCTGGAAGTGACCACCACACAGTCCTTTTGGAGACAAAGTCTATCTGCACACGGAGGACGCCCTCCATCGTGTTGTGTGACACTACCACTGCGCTAAATGGGATAGACTCAGAACAGATCTAGCAGCATGAAACTGGGCAACCATGAGGCGCCGTGGGCCATCAGCAGCAACAGAATTGTATTCAACCACAATCTGTAATCTCATGGTCCAGCATATCCCTCATTCTACTATTACCATTAAGCCAGGGGACCAACCTTGGTTCAATGAGGTACATACAATAGCATGTCTGGAGCAGCACCAGGCATAACTAAAAATGAGGTGCAAACTTGGTGAAGCTACAACACGTGACTATAGGATGCTAAACAGCAAAAGCAACATGTTGCAGACAGAGCTAAGCAATCCCACAACAAACAGATCAGATCAAAGCTCTGCAGACCTGCCACATCTAGTTGTGAATGGTGGTGGACAATTAAGAAAATAACGGAGAGAGGAGGCTCCATGAATATCCCCATCCTCAAGGATGGGGGAGCTCAGCACATGAATGCAAAAGAAAAGGCTGAAGTGTTTGCAACTTCAAAGAAAGTGAAAGCATGAGTTCCAAGTGAATGATCCATCTTGGCTGCCTCCTGAGCTCCTCAGTATCACAGATGCCAGTCTTCAGATAATTCAATTCACTCCATATGATAGCAAGTAACAGCTGAGCACAATGGACAGAGCAAAGGCTATAGGCCCCAACAACATTCCAGCTGTAGTACTGAAGACTTGTGCTCCAGAACTAGCCATGTCTCTAGCCAAGATGTTTCTACAATATTGGCATCTATCCGACAATGTGGAAAATTGCCCAGGTATGTGTTCACAAAAGCCAGACAAATCCAAACAGGTCAACTGCCACCCCATCAGTCTACTCTCAATCATCAGCAACAGCAAAATGATGAAATGTGTCAACAGTGCTATCAAGCGCCACTTACACACTAATAATCTGCTGCTGATGCTCAGTTTGGGTTCCACCAGGACTGCTCAGCTCCAGACCTCATTACAGCCTTGATCCAAACATGGCCAAAAGAGCTGAACACCAAAGGACCAAAGGTCAGGTGAGAATGACTGCCCTTAACATCAAGGTGACCGAGCAGCCCCGGTAAAATTCGAGTCAATGGGAATCGGGGGAAACTCTCCACTGGTTGGAGTCATACCTAGCACAAACGAAGATGGTTGTGGTTGTTGGAGGCCAATCATTTCAGCCCCAGGACACCACTGCAGAAGTTCCTCAGAGCAGTGACCTAGGCCCAACCACATTCAGCTGCTTCATCAATGACCTTCCCTCCATCATAAGGTCAGAAGTGGGGATAAAAGTAAAATACTGCAGATGCTGGAAATCTGAAATAAAAACAAGAAATGCTGGAAATACTCAGCAGGTCTGGTACCATCTGTGGAGGGAGAAGCAGAGTTAACGTTTCAGGCCAGTGACCCTTCATCAGAACTGTCAGAGGCTAGAAATGTAATAGGTTTTAAGCATGTAAAGCGGGGGTGGGGCAAGAGATAACAAAAGAGGTGTTGATAGCACAAGGTCAGAGAGAATAACTGACCAGAAGGTCATGGGCAAAGGCAAACGTAATGTTCATGATGTGGTGAAAGACAAAGCGTTCGTACAGAGCAGCTATTAATTGACAGAAAACTGAACAGCCTGGCCCCAAGCACAAACATGAAAAAAACAGTGGGTAGGCACAGTAGAAACAAACGAAACAAGCTAAAATAAAACACATAAAAAAGAAAAAATAACTTCCAGAAGTGGGGATGTTTGCTGATGATTGCACAGTGTTCAATTCCATTTGCAACTTCTCAGATAATTAAGCAGCCTGTGCTTAAATGCAACAAAACCTGGTCATTCAGGGTTGGGCTGATAAATGGCAAGCAACTTATGCACCACACAAGTGCTGGGAATTGACCATTTCCAACAAGGGAGAACCTAACCATCTCCCCTTAACATTCAACGGCATTACCATTGCTGAGTCCCCCAACAACATCTTGGGGGGCACCATTGACCAGGAACTGAAGTGGACCAGCCACACAAATACACAAGAGCGAGTCAGAGGCTGGAAATTCTGCAGTGAGTAACTTACCTCCTGATGCCCCAGTGCAGCTCCAACACCACTCAAGAAGCTTGACACCATGCAGGATAAAGCAGCCCACTTGATTGGCATCCCCACTATCACCTTAAACATTCACTCCCTTCACCACCAGCACATAGTAGCTGCAGTGTGTACCATCTACAAGCTGCACCGCAGCAACTCGCCATGACTCCTTCGACAGCACCTTCCAAACCCTCGACTTTTACCATCTAGAAGAACACGGGCAACAGACGCATGGGAACACCATCACCTGCAAATTCCCCTCAAAGTCACACACCACACTGACTTGGAAATGTTTCTCTGTCGCTGCATCAAAATACTCCCTCCCTAACAGCACTGTGGGTCTACCACATGGACTACAGCGGTTCAAGAAGGTGGCTCATCACCATCTCCTCAAGGCAATTAGGGACGGGCATAAATGCTGGCCTAACCAGTGACGCCCACATCCAAGAATAAATATTTTTAAAAACTGCAGGGGTTGCCTGTCAATCCCTGGAGCCTTCCCAGACTGGAAACTATTTACCACCAGATAGAGTTTACTGACTGAGACTGAGGCATTAATACGTGCTTCCCTGGAACAGTTGGGGAACAGTAGGTTGGGCATTTTAATTTTTATTCATCATTACACCAGATAAACTAAGAATTTAGGTATTCATAGAAACATATAGCACAGAAGGAGGCCATTCACCCATTGTGTCTGTGCTGGTTCTTTGAAAGAACTATCCATTTAGACTCAACTGTTCTGTTCCCACAGCTCTGCAAATTTATCTTTCTCAAGTATATATTTCATTGCCTTTTGAAAGTTACAACTGAACCTGCTTCCAGCAATCAGGTAGTGCTTTCCAGATTATAATTTACCACATAAAAATAATTTTCATTTACCCAATTATCTTTCCGGAGGAGAAGGGTCACTGACCCGAAACGTTAACTCTGCTTCTCTTTTCACAGATGCTGCCAGACCTGCTGAGTGGTTCCAGCATTTCTTGTTTTTATTTCAGATTTCCAGCATCCGCAGTATTTTGCTTTTATCTTAAATCTGTGTTCTTTGTTACTGACCCTCTTGTCAATGGAAATAGTTTCTCTTCGCCTATTCTATCAAAACCTCTCATCATTTAGAACACGTCTATTCAATCTCCCCTTAAACTTTTTCTGCACTAAAAAGCATAATCTTATCATGCATTCCTGTTTAACTTCACTTTCCCCATTCTTCTTTCTTTCTCTCTTGGGTAGTAGGTGAAACTTACTGCAAACATATGTGAAGTACTGAAGCGTGGCATATATTGCAAGGGAAACTGTGCAACAGGAATACTCCATGGATGGTGTTGAAATAGTAAAGGATGAAGTTAAAAAAAGACCTAGGAGGCTGAGTAGGCTCAAAACTCAATGCCCCACCAATACGGAGCAGTAATCAACAAAGCCAATATAGCTGCAACAGTAGAACAAAAATCAGAGAAACTCATGATGAAACTGTGTTATGCTCTGGTCAGATCATCTGATAGATCCTTGGGAGACTCCAGGCAGCAACTTTATATGAGCGGGAAGAGAAGTTACTGCAGAAGATTCTCTGACTACAACTGAATATGTAAGAATTGATCCAGGCAAGAGCAGGTCCAGCCAGCTGGACAACAGAGAAGCATCGCTGTTGGAGGAGAATAGCATAGTCAACTGTATCAAAGGCTGACAGTCACACAGGATGTCATTTGTGACTTTGATGTGGGCCGTTTCAGTTCAAGGGTGGGAAACCTGTTTGACAGGTTCAAATATGGAGTTTTGGGAAAGATTTGGGCACAGATTTGGGAGGGAACAACACATTCAAGGATTTTGGAGAGGAAAGTGACATTAGAGATGGAGTGCTACTTTGCAAAGATTGAGGGATCAAGATTTTTTTTGTGGGTGGGGGTGGGGTTGATGACAGAGATTTGAAAGGGTGGCAGACAGTACCAGAGAAGGAACCATTAACAACATCAATATAGGGGCAGGAGAGGAAGTTGGGTAGCCAGCAGTTTGCTGAGACTAGAGCTGAGAGATCAGGAGATGGATCTCATTGACAAGATGAGCTTGGAGAAGGCGTGAGGAAATACAGGCGAGAAACTACAGAAAGATACAAGTTCATGGCTAGGGAAGCGAGGAGCCTTGGAGGAAGTTTATCTCGGTGGGGTAGCAAAAGGGAGAAAAGCAGCAGACAGCTGAACAGATGGTCTCAATCATCGTGGCAAAGTAGTCCATGAGCTTCTCACATGTTGTTGGAGGCGATGGTGGAGCAGGCAGAAGAGAGAGATTTAAGATGACAGATGGTCATGAGAAGAGAAGCTGGGGGTCACCTTTGCATTTCAGGATGATCTTGCAATAATATGCACTTTTGACAGAGGAGACCAGGACCCAATCGTGCTTTGTGTGGTCCAGCCAGATCTGGCAATGAATGACTCAGCCAGTTGCCTGCCATAAATGTTCAAGTCCATGTCTATTGGACTTAAGGAAGCAAAATTGGAGTCTTTACTGGGGGAACAACCAGGGTGAGAAGTGTAAGGGTTTTACTGGGGCAAAGGTTTCAAAGGTGGAGAGGGTTGCATGTGCCTAAGCAAATCAGTAGCTGCAAAAACATGGTGACTGGAGGGTCAAAGGCTAGCAAATTGGCAATTTAAAATTGCAGCTCCAAGTGAAATTGGGGAAGAGCGTTTTTCAGGACCAGACACAAAAAGATGAGAGGTTGGGGCGGAATGTGAATTGGGAAGGATACAAGGAAGTGATCATAAATAGCCTTATGCATGATTACGCTCAGCATAGAGAGGTCTCATGAGATGACCAGGTCAAGGGGGTGGCCATGACTATGGGTAGGCTAGTTCATATGGAGGGAGAGGTTTATTTATTTATTTATTTAGAGATACAGCACTGAAACAGGTCCTTTGGCCCACCGAGCCTGTGCCGACCAACAACCACCCATTTATACTAATCCTATATTAACGCCATATTCTCTACCACATCCCCACCATTCTCCTACCACCGACCTACACTAGGGGCAATTTAAGCCAATTTACCTATCAACCTGCAAGTCTTTGGCTGTGGGAGAAAACCGGCGCACTCGGCGGAAACCCATGCAGACACAGGGAGAACTTGCAAACTCCGCACAGGCAGGACCCAGAACTGAACCCGGGTCGCTGGAGCTGTGAGGCTGCGGTGCTAACCACTGCGAAGAGAGGACAAGACGCATTGACAATGAGGTTGAGGTTGAAATCTCTGAGGTGAGAAGTCACTCTGTACAGAAGCAGAGGGAGGAAAGCAACTAAGATATTTTGGTGAGAAACGTGGCGTGATACTTGAATGGGCAGTAGGAATTGAAGATTTTAAAGGAGAGGCAGGAGGGATGGAACAATGCGAGATGCTAAAAGGAGAAGGTGCCAGACATGTAGGGGGACAGAACAAGGGGAGATTTAGTGATAAGGGCCACATAGTTACAGCAGTGGTTTGGGTGGGGCAGGTGGTGGAAAATGTAGGGAGGTGTCAGTAAGGGAGAGGTGTCATTACCAATGAGCCAAGTTTCCTTCGAGACCATGATGTCGATGCAATCATCCAGAGTAAGATCATGGATGTCAAAGGCATTCTTCACAACTAAGCTGACATTCTGGAAGGAGCTGCGAAGCAGAGTGGTGATAGTTGACCGCTGCAGAGTTCATAGGGTCAGCAGAGAAAGGGGTGAAAGGAAATGGAAGAAATTGGCAAGATTATCCCCCGGCGTGCACTTAGTGGGGCAAGAGAGTAGGACGGCACTGTTGGGGTTGCTACTCAACGAGTGCTCTTTGGAGGATGCCAATTTCTTTTTATATAAAGTTTTCAGATCATTTTATAAGAATAATAAGACCCTTCAATAATACATGTAGCAAGTAATCATTTTTCAGTCTATTAGTGCAGCATATGTTAATAAATGTAATAACAGCATTTCAAACACAATAAATTACAAATACGCAATGTATTTCACGTGTTGGAATTGGTTGCCAATAACTTGAACAATTATAAAATTCAATATTCAAATAACTAATGCTCTACACAAAACATTCATTTACATTCAACTTTTTAAAGTTTGTTTACTGCAAACATACCTGCTTCTGGGAAGAAACATGGACTCTTTGATGAATACAGAACCGGACAAGAGTATGTACCAACATGTTCCAATATCATCAGGGCTAGAATAAAGAAGGGAAAAATAAGTAACATGAAAGACAGAAAATGGGAATAAATTACAACAAAAACTAACTGCACTGATAAATATGTAAATCTACATGTAAATAAATAAACCTGTAGAATCAGTATACACACAAAGCTCTGTGGGTCAGCTGAAACAAGCGTTCACATATTAGAAGATCTCAGAACTTTCCAATTATTACCATACATTACCTATACAGTTTTGATTCATCTACATAGCACACGAAGATTAATACAGATTTTTGTGAAATGACCACACTAGAGTTTCAGCAGGTCTATACTGAGTGGTCACCTGCACAGATCATCAATTAATACAAAGATCATATTCTCCAATAATCTTACAATCCAGAATACATTAAAAATTTTGCATCTGAATCCACAAAACCTGGTGTTGTTACGTCAATGTGTTTTGTTGAATGACAATTTTCTTTGGTCCACTAACTGGAGATCTCAAATTATATATTTTTTAAAGAAATTTAAAAAGAACATTTATAACAGAATGACTACAGGTAGCTTAAGATGATCATATAGTTTGCTACACTGTATCCTACATTGCAAAGGACTGTGAGGAAGGAGACGCAATGTCTGCTAATTCCACAGCAAGCACCAAGATCCAGCCAGTTTAAAGAAACTGCTTGTTCTTTTTTGCAAGAGAGAAATACTGCTAATTGCTATGTTTTGAATCACTGAGTGACTGTCATGTGACAAGCCCATCCTCATCTGTAGTTTTAAGCTAGCGTTTTCTCTGCAGCAGAGGAGAAGCAACTGGACTCTGACATGAGCAGACCCTAAGTGGTCTCTATATCTCTCCATTCCAGCTTGAACTCTTTCAAATCCTGTTTGTTGATTGTAGCCGGAGTGTGCAAAGGTGGTCAATCAGAAAACCCGTTGGAGGAAGTCATCCACATCGCTATCTCCAAAAGACTCACCGAGCCAGTCATTTGTAACAGGAAACTACAGGCCAGTTAGCTTAACATCTGTCTTAGGGAAATGTTACAAGCTATTATTAAAGATGTTATAGCAGGGCACTTAGACAAATTCAAGGTAATCAGGTAGAGTCAATATGGATTCGTGAAAGGGAAATCATGTTTAACCAATTTATTGGAGTTCTTTGAAGAAGTAACATGTATTTTGGATAAAGGGGAACCAGTGGATGTACAGCACTTAGATCTCCAGAAGGCATTTGAAAAGGTACCACATCAAAGGTTATTGCGGAAAATAAAAGCTCATGGTGTAGGCAGTAACATATTGGCATGGGTAGAAATTTGGCTAGCTAACAGGAAGCAGAGTAGTCATAAATGGCTCATTTTCTTGTTGGCAAGATGTAACGCGTGGTATACCGCAAGGATCCGTGCAGGGCCTCAACTTTTTACAACTTATATAAATGACTTGGATGAAGGGACTGAAGATATGGTTGCTAAATTTGTTGATGACACAACGATAGTTGTGAAGAGGACGTAAGGAAGCTACAAAAGGATATAGATAGGTTAAGTGAGTGGGCAAATATTTGGCAAATGGAGTATAATGTGGGAAAATGTGAAATTGTAAAATTCCATTTTAGCAGGAAGAATAAAAGAAACATATTATCTAAATGGTGAGAGATTGCAGAGCTCTGAGATGCAGAGGGATCTGGGTGTCCAAGTACATGAATCACAAAAGGTTCGTACGCAGGGACAAGAAGTAATTAGGAAAGCTAATAGAATGTTGTCATTTATTGCGAGGGGAACTTAATACAAAAGTAGGGACGTTATGCTTCAGTTATACAGGGCATTGGTGAGACCACATCTGGAGTACTGTGTAGAGTATTGATCTCCTTATTTAAGGATGTAACTGCATTGGAAGCAGTTCAGAGAAGGTTTGCGAGACTATTATCTGGAATGGGTGGGCTGTCTTATGAGGAAAGGTTAGACAGGCTCGGCTTGTACCCGCTGGAATTTAGAAGAGTAAGAGGCGACTTGATTGAAACATATAAGAGCCTGAGGAATCTTTACAGGATTGATGTGGAAAGAATGTTTCCTCTTGTGGGAGAATCTAGAATTAGGGGTCACTATTTAAAAATAAAGGGCTGCCCATTTAAGACAGAAATTAGGAGAATTTTTTTCTCTCAGAGGGTCGAGAGTCTTTGGAACTCTCGTCCTAAAAAGGCAGTGAAAGCAGAGTCTTTAAATATTTTTAAGGCAGAGGTAGATAGATTCTCGATGAGCATGGGGGTGAAAAGTTATTGGGGGTAGGCAGGAATGCGGAGTCAAGGTTACAATCAGATCAGCCATGATCTTATTGAATAGCGGAGCAGGCTCAAGGGGCCAAGTAGCCTGCTCCTAATTCATATGTTTGTATGTTCTGAAACAAACAAGATGTGAAATAGTCACATACTGGGCCTTTGTCGGTCAGCGCAGGGAGGAAGATCTATGTCTCCCAATAGAGGCAAGATATGAGAGACTTTTAGCTTAAAAAAGCTCTCTCTCTCTCTAGAGAGAGAGAGAGAGAAAAGAATCAGGGCAAAACCTGATCACCAAAGCCTGTCCAGCTGGGAGCTGGGAGAAAATCCAGCAAACCAAAAAGAAGGAACCCTGCTGTGAGTTCTACTTTTCAACTTGTGCATCAGAGAACTAGAAGTGATTTCCCAGTCATCAGCCTGAAATTTCAACCAACAGAGAAATCTATGAACAACTCAGGCCTGCAACTTTAAAGAGAAATTGGCATCCAAGAAGATTAAACAGGTTTACCGTGAACCCCGAAAACCTACCTCACTTCAAACACCTTACCCCTTTTCCTCTCTATCTGTCCCTTTGTGTGTGTGCATGCATGTGCAAGTGAATGCATGAGTTGGTGCAGTTGGGACAATTTTGGGATTGTGAATGTAGTTGCTCAATAAATAGTTCATCCTGTTATAAACCTACAAGAAAGCCCGTCACTCTGTTGATTTGACAAATAAAACACAAAGTGGTTAAAAACCTAGTAACAAAAACACTTTTTCTTTATTTGTTTCATGGGATGTGGGCATCACTGGCCAGGCCAGCATTTATTGCTCATCCCTAATTGCCCATGAGAAGGTGGTGGCGGTGAGTTGCCTCCTTGAACCACTGGAGCCATGTGGGGTAGGTACACCCACAGTGCTGTTAGGAAGGGAGTTTCAGGATTTTGACCCGGCAACAGTGAAGGAATGTCGATATAGTTCCAAGTCATGATAGTGGGTGGCTTGGAGGGGAACTTGTAGGTGATGGTGTTCCCACGCATCAGTTGCCCTTGTCATTCTAGGTGGTAGAGATCGCGGGTTTGGAAGGTGCTGCCTGAGTCGCCTTGGTGCATTGCTGTAGATGGTACACACTACTGCCACTGTGCGTCGGTGGTAGGAGGAGTGAATATTTGTGGACAGGGTACAAATCAAGCAGTTTGCTTTGTCCTGGATGGTGTTGAGATTCTTGAGTGTTGTTGGAACTGCACCCATCCAGGCAAATGAAGAGTATTCCATCTCACTCCTGATTTGTGCCTTGTAGATGGTGGACAGGCTTTGAGGAGTCAGGTGGTGAGTTATTCGCCACAGGATTCCCAGCCTCTGACCTGCTCTTGTAGCCATGGTATTTATATGGCTAATCCAGTTCAGTGTCTGGTCAATGGTAACCTCCCAGGATGTTAATAGTGGGGGATTCAGTGATCGTAATGCCGTTGAATGTCAAGGGGAGACAGTCAGATTCTCTCTTGTTGGAGATGGTCATTGCCCGGCACTTGTGTGGCACGAATGTTACTTCCCACTTATCAGCCCAAACCTGGATATTGACCAGGCCTTGCTGCACTTCTACACGGACTACTTCAGTACGTCAAGAGTCGCGAACGGTGCTGAACATTGTGCAATCATCACCGAACATTCCCACTTCCGACCTTATGATTGAAGGAAGGTCACTGATGAAGCAGCTGAAGATGGTTGGGCCTCGGACATTACCCTGAGGAACTCCTGCAGTGATGTCCTAGGACTGAGGTGATTGACCTCCAACAACCACAACCATCTTCCTTTGCGCTAGGTATGACTCCAACCAGTGGAGTTTTCTCCCTGGTTCCCATTGACCTCAGTTTTGCTAGGGCTCCTTGATGCCATACTCGGTCAAATGGTGCCTTGATGTCAAGGACAGTCACTCTCACCTCACCTCGGGTTCAGCTCTTTTGTCCATGTTTGAACCGAGGCTGTAATGAGGTCAGGAGCTGAGTGGCCCTGGTGTGACCCTAACTGAGCAGGTTATTGCTAAGCAGGTGCCGCTTGATAGCGCTGTCAATGGCACCTTCCATCACTTTAGTGATGACTGAGAGTAGACTGATGGGGCGGTAATTGGCCAAATTGGATTTGTCCTGCTTTTTGTGTACAGGACATACCTGGGCAATTTCCACATTGCCGGAAAGATGTCAGTGGTGTGGTGTGGCTGTACTGGAACAGCTTGGCTAGGGGTCTATGGAGCACAGGTCTTCAGTACTTGCTGCAGTCAGGTAGGAGTTTAACAGTGGGGACCACCCACACCCCTCACCACTTGGCTGTAACACCTACCTCCTAAATTTGATTCACCTGACTTCACTTTGTTTTGATTTTCCCATGCACACCATCATGGAAGATCAATTAGTAATATTTAAAATGATCAAATATCTATTTGTCGAAATTTCACACACTGAATTCAACAACAATCTGCATTTATATATTTATTAATCCACTGGCAGAATCCAAGGGGGTAGGGATGGATGGGGGTGAGTGGAGCACGCAGCAGGATGGTGAGATTAGATATTCAGCAATGGCATAAGACTTATACAAGGCCTTGGTGAGACCACATCTTGAGTATTATGTGCAGTTTTGGTCTCCGTATCTGAGGAAGGATCTTCTTGCTATGGAGGGAGTGCAGCGAAGGTTCACCAGACTGATTCCTGGGATGGCAGGACTGACGTATGAAGAGAGATTGGGTTGATTAGGTTTGTATCCACTAGAGTTTAGGAGAATGAGAGGGGATCTCATAGAAACCTACAAAATACTAACCGGACTGGACAGACTAGATGCAGGAAGGATGTTCCCGATGGTGGGGGATCACAGTCTAAGGATAAGGGGTAAGCCATTTAGGACTGAGATGAGGAGGGCTTTCTTCACCCAGAGAGTGGTGAACCTGTGGAATTCTCTACCACGGAAAGCAGTTGAGGCCAAATCATTAAATATATTACCACCTCAGCCTCACAGCTCCAGGGACCCGGGTTCAATTCTGGGTACTGCCTGTGTGGAGCTTGCAAGTTCTCCCTGTGACCACATGGGTTTTCGCCGGGTGCTCTGGTTTCCTCCCACAGCCAAAGACTTGCAGGTAATAGGTAAATTGGCCGTTGTAAATTGCCCCTAGTGAAGGTAGGTGATAGGGAGTATGGGATTACTGTAGAGTTAGTATAAATGGGTGGTTGTTGGTCGGCACAGACTCGGTGGGCCGAAGGGCCTGTTTCAGTGCTGTATCTCTAAAATAAAATTTAAAAAAATATATAGTTCTTAGGGCTAAAGGGATCAAGGGATACGGGGAGAAAGCGGGAACAGGGTACTGAGTTTGGATGATCAGCCATGATCGTATTGAACAGCGGTGCAGGCTCGAAGGGCCGAATGACCTACTCCTGCTCCTATTTTTCTATGTTTCTATATTGATGAGAAAAGGGGCCGTTCTATTATACTACAGTCAAAGCACTTCAACATGTCTGCAGCTAGATAAAAAGATCTGCTGGGATATCGAGAGAGTCTCCTGCTTTTTCTTCAGGACTAGATTATGAAATACAACATTTGATTTGATGCCAATATGAATTTTCTTTCAGCAGAGGAAAAATGTAAAATGTAGATATTGCAACATAATACTCGAATACCTGAGAGATTTATACAATTGTACAGCTAAACAAAATGAACAGTGAAATTTCACTGATACTTCGACTCATCTTACTTCTGTTCATTATTGAACACGATCTATCCTATCATCAAAGCAATTTTTAAAAAAGCTCAACTTGTAGACCATTAACTTATGCTTCACCTTTCAATACTATATACCTACATATGAAATACTAAACCTTCCAAAATGAAGACAGAAGAATGAACTATATACACACACAAAATTCATGGAAAGCAGGTGCTCTTCATTAACACCTCACACTTGTTTGACTTAAAAAACACATCTTCTGCAAGATTGAATGAAATATTGCTTATGCTGAGTTTATTTAAATTCACAAGTAGACTAAACCTCCTTTGAGCTGCAGAAATGTGTCATTATTTTTGTTTCACTGTCATACTTTAAAACAATATCAACATTTAGCTGATGCAGTAACATTTTGCTTTATTCCCAAAAGTGTGCAACTGAGCTTTCTTTCATACAAAGTAAAACACTATTCATCCATATGTATTTTTTGTATTTACCAAATATTATCTACTTTCCATCTAAGAATGACAAAATTGTTTCAAAAATACACAATTCTATCTTAATTGCTTTGGGTCTTCATTCATTGCAGCTTTCTGCAATAAATATATTCTGAAAAGTCATTTAAGGTGCCATCTCAATGATTGGATTGAAGAAAAATCAGTGGGCGTCAAGCAGAAGAGGAGGAAAACATAAATGGTTAGGGTGGGAGACCTTTGTACATAGACAAAGTAGAGGAGAAATGATTTGAGGTCTTTTTTTTTTACAGCAAAGAGGGTGACAGGTCAGAGAGAATTAGGCAAGATGCATATCGCCTCAATAATTATTAAGCATTTACAGCACAGAAACAGGCCCATGCCAATGTTTATGCTCCATACGAGCCTCCTCCCACCCCTCTTCATCTAATCCCATCAACATATCCTTCTATTCCTTTCTCACTTGTGCTTATCTAACTTCCCCTTGAATGCATCTACGCTATTCATCTCAACTACTGCTTGTGGTAGGAAGTTCCTCACTCTAGCCACTCTCTGGGTAATGAAGTATCTCCTGAATTCCTTATTGGATTTATTAGTGACTATCTTATATATCCTAGTTCTGGTCTTGCCTGCAAGTGGAAACATCTTCACTAGGTCTACCTATCAAACCCTTTCATAATCTTAAAGGCCTCTATCAGGCCACCCCCTCATTCTTCTCTTTTCTAGTGAAAAGAGACCCAGCCTGTTCAATCTTTCCTGATGGGTATAACCTCAATTCTGATATCACTGTAGTAAATCTTTTTTTGCACTTTTTCCAGTACCTCTATATCCTTTTCATAATATGGACACCAGAACTGTTCACAGTTATCCAAGTGTGGTCTAAACAAGGTTCGGTAGTTTAACACGACTTTCTTTTTTTCAATTTTATCCCACAGTGTCTTGTTTGCTTTTCTTGTGATTTTATTACCGTGTCGCTGCTTTTAGTGATCTATGCATCTGTACCCCCAGATCCCTCCGTTCCTCTAGCCCATTTAGACAATTATTGAAGGAGTATGCGGCCTCCCTATTCTTCCTACCAAAATGGATTACCTCGCACTTATTGATATTGAAGCTCATTTATCAATTAACGGCCCTTTCTGCAAGATTGTTAATAGCTTCTGTTATTCTGCTGCAGTCCTTCTCTCTTAACAACACCCTCAATTTAGTGTAATCTGTAAATTTTGAAATTGTCCTTCCAAGCAGCCAATGGTGACAGGACATGGATTATCCTGGTATAAGTAATGAGGCTGGACAAGATCACTAAGGAAGAGTGAGGCAAGGCAGAACAGAGGGAAATAAAAATGAAGATGAAAATTTTCAAGTCAGCTTGTTAGGATACAGAAAGGCAGCGGAGCATGAAGTGGATATGGGTAACAGGAGTTCAATATTCTGTTTGGGTAAAGACACAGGCTGTGGCATCCTGAATAAGTTGCAACTTGTGGAGAGTTAAGGGGGGGGAGCCTGACTAAGAGAGGAGTACAGAATTTGAGCCTCAGGTTAACAATGGCATGACGGATGGGCAACTTTGCAAAGATGAACAAAATCTATCCCAATATCAAAGAAAGCTGAGCTTGAGGGTCAAGCAGTAATGTGATGTTTTGCATGCCCTGACTCAGTCCAAAGTGGCAGCAGGAACTAGATGGAGTTCAAGCCAGGGGGTGAGGTTTTAACAAAAGACAAAGACAGCTGTGTCAAGTTTGCTGACATTAAATTGGAGGAGGTTTGGCTGATCCAAATCTTGGTATCAATATGTAAATGACAGAGACAAGGGGAAAAGATTCATAAAACTACAGCCATAACTCCCTTACTTGGCTAAATAAGCATATGTTTGACATTATATGTCCGAAATAACCCCAAGATGATGGGTCACATACTTTACCTCTGATAGCATGTCCAAATATGCTTGTATTAATACGAAAGTGCCTTATAAATTCCTTGAACAAAGCACAAATTTCAAGACTTGTTATCCTTACTGCAAAAAGATAATGTTGCTACTGTTGCGACGGAGGCGGGAGTAATACACTGTCAATTCAGTCCCATTACTCCACAGGTCAGAGCATATTATTAATGTTTCCCACCTATCGGGAATTAGCCAAATTAAACACTTTATTCACCCTCAGAATAAAACACTTCAAACCAGGTATCTTTAAATCACAATTTAACTATTTATTAATAAACTAATTCTTAAACAATACTGAGATAAATTTATGTCTGAAAAGACTTCATAACCTCTGAGCAGTCTAGCAGTCGAAACTTTACTGAACTCCCAGAAACACGAAAGGCAACAGAAAGTCACTCCTGAGGTACAGACTTCTTAGAGACTGGAAGTAAAAAGGAATTTGCTACCTCCAATAATGCAAATATTCCTTTCCAGGGGTCTTTTCCTCTTTGGACGAAACACAGCCTGTAGGCCAATGTAGAGCATGGCTACCTGACCTGAACCCGACAGGACCCGACGACATGTGTCGGGTTCAGGTCGGGACGCTCTTCCGGGTCCAGCATTCGGGCTTGGGTCAAGTCGGGCTGGGTCGGACACACTCTATCACCACCTCCGATACGTGGTTCCAATCTTAATGTACTTTTTAAACAACCTTTCAAGTCCAGTTACAGTTTTTGATGCTTATCTGCACAAGCTTAAAAAGTGAAAAATGGAAGCTAGGTTACCCGAACATTCCGATGGTCAGGTCAGGTGCAGGAAAAAATGAAAGGACATGGGGCGGGTTGGATGTGGTTCTGTCAGGCTCGGGTCAGGTTTCATTTGTAGACTCGAGCAGGCCTTTAGGCCAATGTAGATTTTCTGCTGGGAAAGACAAATCCTTCCTTCCTTGAAGAGAGCACATTTCGCCAGTCTGCCAGTTCAAACTGGTTCTAGCCAGCCTTAACACACGGTCAGACTGATGTAATATGGCATAACAACATAAGAAATAGGAGCAGGAGTAGGCCATTCAGCCCCTCAAGCCTGCCCCGCCATTCAATAAGATCTTGGCTGATCTGTCCCAGGCCTCAACTTCTCTTTTGGGCCTGCTCTGCATAACCCTCAACTCCCCGAGATTTCAAAAATCTATCTACCACCTCCTTAAATACATTTAGTTATCTAGTCTCCAGATCTCTCTGACGTAGAGAATTCCAGAGATTCACCACCCTCAGAGAAGAAATTCCTTTGCATCTCAGTTTTCAATGTGTGACCCCTTATTCTGTAATTATGTCCCCTAGTTTGAGATTCCCCCACCAGTGGAAACATATTCTCAACATGTACCCTGTCAAGCCCCCTTAGAATCTTATATGTTTCAATAACATCACCTCTCATTCTTCTAAACTCCAATAATCTGTTTAGCCGTTCTTGATAAGACAGCCCCTTCATCCCAGGAACCAGCCTAGTGAACCTTTTCTGAACTGCCTCCAATGCTAATATATCCTTCCTTAAATACAGGGACCAAAACTGTACGCAGTACTCCAGGTGTGGCCTCACTAACACCCTGTATAGTTGTAACAAGACTTCCCTAATTTTAAACTCCAGCAATAAAAGCCAAAATTCCATTTGCCTTCCTAATTACTTGCTGCACCTGCATGCTAACCTTTTGTGCTTCATGTACAACACCCAGATCCCTCTGTATTGCAGTATTTTGTAGTCTTTCTCCATCTAAATAATAATCTGCCTTTTTATTCTTCCTACCAAAGTGGATGACCTCACACTTTCCCACATTGAACTCCATCTGCAAAGTTTTTGCCCACTCACTTAACCTATCTATATCCCTTTGCAGATGCTTTGTGTCCTCATCTCAACATGCCTTCCCACCTATTTTTGTATTGTCAGCAAATTTGGATACACTACACTCTGTCCCTTCCTCCAAGTTATTAATATAGATAGTAAATAGTTGAGGCCCTAGGACCGATCCTTGTTACTGCTTCCAACCTGAAAAAGACCCATGAATCCTGACTCTCTGCCTTCTGTGTGTTAGCCAATCCTCAATCCATGCCAACACAACACCCACCAATACCCTGAGTTCTTATTTTGTGCAATAACCTTTTATGTGGCACCTTATCGAACACCTTCTGAAAATCCAAATACACTACATCTACCAGTTCCCCGTTATCCACTCTGATTGTTACATCCTCAAAGAACTCAACAAATTTGTCAAACATGATTTCCCTTTCATAAAACCCATGTTGAATCTGTTTGATTGCATTATGTTTTTCTAAATGTCCTATTTCTTCCTTAATAATGGACTCTAGCATTTTCCCAATGACAGATGTTAGCTAACTGGTCTATAGTTCCCTGCTTTATGTCTCCCTCCTTTCTTGAATAGGGGCGTCACATTAACGTTTTTTCAATCCGCTGGTACCCTACCGGAATCCAGTAAGTTTTGGTACATTACGACCAATGCCTCCACTATCTCTGCAGCCACTTCTTTTAAAACCCTTTGATGCAGGCCATCAGGTCCTGACAACATGTCTGCCTTCAGTCCCATCAGCTTGCTTTGACTAAAGTGCAAGAGTAAACTTTCAATTCCACTGCGTTCTAGGGCTGAATTTTAAACTGCCAGGGCAGGTGGGTTGCTTTGCTGGCTGCAGATCTTTTAAAAATCAGAAGCTGCTGGCGTGTCAGGAAATCAACGGGAACATGCCGACTTCCACATCTGAATCAAGCATGTTTATCAGAGCCTGGGAAACCCTGGGACAAGCGGATCTGACATTTACATATGTTGAATGGTAAAGTTTTAAACCCTGGATTCTGTATTTAACTCTGAGTGCATGGGATTCCCATACTTCCTGGAACTCACCAGGTTGAACAAGATAGAGGATAGTAGGGATTGACCGGAGTGAACAGTTGACAGACAGGAAAGCCTTTAAATACTGATATGTGACAGCTGCTTCCTTGCTCAAGTAAAAGGTTTTGCTCACAGGACTTGCCCTAAGAGTACGCTTTCATTGCTCTAGAGGTGATTGCCAATACTTTGGAATTCATTTCTGCTATCCTGGAGTTTTTTTTAAACCCTTAATCTGCAGTTCCCTGCCGTCAGCCTTCAGAGCAGCATGGGAGCCATTTATGCAGCTCTACCTTGGCCCTCTGATGAGGAACAGCAGAAGCCACAGCACCAACAGGAGCAGCAGCTTTTCCGCCTTTTGCTCAACTACCTGCCACTCCACAGGTAAAGAGGGGACGAGCACAGAGCTCCAGTTCGCAGAAGGTGATACCACCAGAAGAAGGGATAAAGGCAGAGGTTGAGTTTTCTTGACATGACTGAGCACCAGTGCCTCAGAAGGCTCAGACTTTCCCATCAGGTGTTTGCTGACATTTGCAGCCTCCTTGAAAAAGACTTCCTTCCAAGAGGACCAGGCGTCAAGGTCACCATAGCACTTAATTTCTTTGCTTCTGGCTCCTTTCAGGGATCTGCAGCCCCCAAGTGCAGTTCCCAAGTCTCCCAGGTGGTGGATGCCATGTTTGTCAGGGGGCCACTTATGTGTACTTCGCTACAGATGAGGCCAGTCAGAATGAGAGGGCCCTCAGATTCTTGCTCTGGCTAATTCCCACAGGTTTAAGGAGTCATAGATTGCACATGTGACAATCAAGGGGCCCTTAGTTCACGCAGCAGCATTCATCAACTAAAAGGGATTCCACTCCATCAGTGTTCAGCTGGTGTGAAACCACAGAAAGATGATCATCGATGCCTGTGGAAGACGGCCAGGGAGCTGCCATGATGCCTCCATCATGTGTCAGTCAAATCTTCCACAGATATTCACACTTCCAAGCAGAGTCAGTGGATGACTCCTTAGAGATAAGAGCTATCCTCTAAGAACGTGGCTGATAACACCTGTGAGCAGCTCTACCAGAAAAGTTACAACCAAAGGCACATGAGCACAAGAATTGTCATTGAGCAAGCTACTGGTACGATGAAGATGTGATTCAGGTGCCTGGACAGATTAGTGTACGCCCTGTGGAGGAGATTGTGCCTGATGTGGCAAGAGCACCTGTAGCTGCTCACTTAGCTGCCAGTGATGCCTGGGAAGGACTGATTCAGGCAGGCTTCATCTAATGAAGCAGCCATCTAGCACACTAACTCTGAACACTGTGCCCCCCCTAACCCCCAGCGCAAAGTCTCACGATCAATAATACAACCCTCTCACAAATGCCTAATGCTCATCTTTTACTCATCATAGCATTTTTCACAAGGCAGGTGGTCACTTGGCAGGCAACAAGGGAAAGGACAGGATATTGGAGCTTTGAAATAAAGGATATGGTTGATAAAACATTGAAAAGAAAACCAACAATGTCACACAATGCTAAACACCCAAGTTAATATCCTTGTGCAACTACAAATCCTTTCACTTCCTTGTCCTATTACTCATTTGTGGTGCAACCACTGTGGTTTCTAGCAGCGCGAGAGGCAAGCTCCTCATTTCCCTGCTCTGCTTGTTCAGATGCGCTTGGCTGCTGTCCTCTGGGTTTTGGAGCCTCTGCAGGTCAGCCAAAGACTGCCCCACCTCTGCAGGGCAGACTTGGCCAGCATGACAGGAGGCAGCATATGGGGGTTCCGATTGGACTCGTGGGGGGGGGGGGGGGGGTGGGGAGCGGCGTTCAAAGGGTCAGTAGTGAAAGCACTTTGAGAAGTCCCCACTACTATGTGTCCTTTTCTCCATCATCCCTATCACAGCCCACCTGCACTTCCCAGCTAGACCAAAGCTACAGCACATTTTACTGCGCTTCAGTGAAGTGCTGAGTGGCCAAGATGAGGCTTTCCTCCATCCTGCTTAACATGACAAACTGAGTGGTCAGGGCCAGCCTGCTGCATCTGGTGCTCCATTCAGGTGGCCACTCTTTTCATGAGCACTGACATCAGTTCAAAGATCTGAGACATCATGGCACTCATGCTAGAGACAAGCTCCTCCAATCTCTCTCCGACTGTGCACAGTGCCTCTGGGAAGGCTGAAAGAACCTCTCAGATTTTCTGTTACTGCTCCTCATCTTTGGCGAACCGAGGCTCAGCATCTGCATCCAGGTGAGCAGAGTTTGGAGGGTTCTACCTCCTTCGACGGGGACTCTCCACTGTTGTACCTATCTCCACCATCTGCTCCTACTCACTTGTAATATGTGCTTCATCATGTGACAATTAACTACTTGTCTTGGCAACCCAACCAAGATTTGCATATCTGATCAGGTGGATGATGCGCATGAATCGTGTGACAGTGCTTCCTCAGTGTGTGTAGCCTCCTCTGAGAAGGCTTCCTCCTCCAGCACCAACTCCTCAGAAACACTTGCATGATCTGTGGGAGATGGAAGAAATGAATTAGAACTGACGAGCTTAGAGGGTTCTAATTCAACAAGGTGTAGATCTACATTATTCAGTGGCTGCTACGTCAAGTCAACATGAGTTTGTGTTGCCTGCCATGTGTGTTATAGTTTATTCTGTCACCATGAAGCTGAGAGACACCCATCCCCAAATCTCTCCATCGCCATTGGCAGGCATTTAGAGACTTGGCTTACCTCCATCACTTCATCCTCCAGAAATGTCAATGTAGTGATGACTAGGGGCCACCTCTGTTACACTGCCTCCAGAGATAAGCAGACTGAAGAGGTGAACATGTGGCTGAAGGAGTGGTGTGGGAAAGAGGGTTTACATTTCATGGGACACAGGCACCAGTACTGCAACAGGAAGGAACTGTACTGTTGGAATGGGCTCCCCTGAAAAGAAAAGGCACCAGGGTCCGAAAGAAAATAAATGGGGTGGTCATCAGGACTTTAAAATATTAAGTGGGGTGGGGGTAAGGGTCAGGTGGAAAAGGTAGTGTTACTAATAGCTCAAAAACAAACAAAAGTGAAGGGAGTAGAGTAACAGCCAGAAATTATGCTTTAGGCAATACAGGTAAAATGAAAACTGAAAGACGGAAAGTGATTAAACCAAGTGAGAGAAATAAGAAACATGTGAGTAAAATATTAGAGCAGAAGGACAGGTTAGGTTGTGGGGCCCAAATAAGCATCCTTTACACAAATACCCAGAATATAAGAGCCGAGTAAACCTGCTATGTCAAAGTAGGATTTTTAATTCATCAATTGGAAACCTACATTAAACTTTTAATGAAAGAGATGGAATCCTACAGTTAACTTTAAAAAAAAAGCTGGCAGCCAAGATGGCCATCACAATTTGCATTTGAACACTTTGCACATTCCAAGGCCTCAAAGAGGAGACACATATCTGATGAGCCTGTACCCAAAACAATGGCTTGCTCTATTGAGTGAACCACAGGAGAGTGCTTTCATTAGCAGGACATTCAAAGCCATCCTGGCACATTACCCTTGAAAGGGCAAATGCTTCCAGGTGTCAACATCAACATCCTGAGACCTGAGGAACTGAAATTCCTAAACTTGAATCTCAATAGAAAGTTCCAGACATGATACTGTGGCAGTCATGTGACTGGCTGTCCATCTCTGTGAAAGCTGGGAATTTTCCCTTGGACAAAGCAAACAAGCCAGTGACTCAAACTGTGAAGAAGCCAGCTGTCCCTCTCTCTCTCTCTCTCTTTCTCTCCAGAAGGCCTGGTGAGGGTGTGTGAAGCCTAGCTGCTGGATCCGAGGAAGACACCAGGGGAAGAAAGCCACCTACAATTCTGCATACAAGAAAACCCTGAACCAGGTGGGCCAGCTACAAACTGCACATTTACCAACCAAAGACTTCAATAACACAACTTCAGCCGGAAGACAACAGAATAATCCAACCCCACAGATTGTGTATTAATTTTTATTTGTTCTGGACTCTACTCCAACCAAAACATCTACTCCTCGTCGCTATAATCTATTTGTAAGTGTGTGGTTCTCGAGTGAGTGTGTCCGTGAATATGTAGCGTAATTTTATTACTTTATTTAGATCGGCTTTAGATTAAGTACCTCTTTCTTGCTTAAACTCAAGAAAACCTGTCCAATTGATTATTTTATCATCACAACAAAGGTAAAAATAAAACACTCATTGAAGTGGTAAGCACATCCACTGTTTAAAAAGGCCCTGTTGCGGTCAAATAAGAGGAAGCACAAGAGGAAATGTCAATGTGATGACGATTGGGGGGGGTGGGGGAACCACCTCTATTACTCTGCCTCTAGGGATAAGCAGACTGGAGAGGTGAACATGTCCCCTAAAAGCAGGATCATAAAATTAAAAATATAACTTGTAAGTATTGCACATTGATCAACATGTCTACAAACAAATACATTGACTTACTAGTATAGGACTTCATTTGCTTCATGTCTTTCATATCTGACAGTTTCACACATTAATCTGAAACAGAAAAATATATTTCCAGTCACACACAAACTGCAAGTAATCTTTCATTTTTTTCTGCCAAGTAGTGTAGAGCAGAAATTTCAAAATAAATGAATATTTCTTTATTTACTGTATCATAATTGCCAAACAGGAAAATAATATTAAGCTTGGGCCTAGGACAGAAAACAATGAAAATACACAGCAAATCAAACAGCATCTTATGAAGAGAAAAAGCAATTTAATGTTCCAAGTACACACCCTTTCTAGGGATAAGCAAAGTATTTTAGGGTGGAAAATGGAGAAAAGAGGGGGTGTCAGTCTGATCACCAAGGCAAAGTTAATAGAGATGAACAAACCTAATATAACAGATCATTTGTGTGAGGCAATGAAGAAACACTAGAAGAACAAATTAAGGTACAGATAACTAAAATGGTGAAATGCATTAGAAAAGCTCACGCAAGTAAAAGGTTAAGAATATAGATGAGACTGGAAAAAAAGTCCAAAATGAAAACAATGACTGCTGGAAATAAACAGTCCCAGTACAATACACACAAAATCAGTCCACCAGCCGAGGCACGCAACACCCCAGAGCTCTGCCCGGACATATGATTCACATCCAGAGGCCCAACCTGCCTCCCCTCTCCTTGGATGCAGACAGACCAAATCCACATTCCCAAAAAACAAGTAATTTAATCTCCAGGCCAGAGGGCTACGTAGTCCCCACAACAAAGATGAAATATTCTCGACAGAATAGAGAAATTTAGAAAAGCAATCAATTTATCTGATTTGGTCTCTCCAGTTAATGTGATCAATTCAATTGGAGAAATTTTATGTAAATTGCTGTTTCATATTGAAATTGTGGCGCTGGACAATAAGTTAAGTATTACAGCTGCTGCAGTTACTAGAATAACGAACAAGCAAACTTCAGAAACAGCTGCTGCTCTAGAAAATGGAGATTGGGGTGGGGTGGCGTGGGGGGAGGGGGAGGGGGAGGGGGAGTCAAGATGTGCTAGACAATGGGATCATGTAGGTGGCAGTAAATGTACAAATTGATCTGGCAAATGCAAAGGCTGGTGGCATGGAAATTGAGACCCTGTCATTGCCCTAACAGGAAGAGGTGAAAGCAGAGGAAAACTAGGCAGGCACCATCAATGCCGCCATGAAGCTCAGCTAAGGGAAATTTCAGTTGAGGAAAAAGGACATGCCAGAAGCTCTAGTACAGATACTGCAGACATCAGAAAAGATGCAACAGAGACATAGGAACATGGAGAAAGAGATGCAGTCAGGAAGCAGAGTGGAGCAAAGCATAATCCAGGTAGATGTAACATCGAAACATAGAAAATAGGAGCAGGAGTAGGCCATTCGGCCCTTCGAGTCTGCTCTGCCATTCATTATGATCATGGCTGATCATCCAACTCAGTAACCTGTTCCCGCTTTTGCCTCATATCCTTCGATCCCTTTAAACCCAAGAGCTATATCTAACTCCTTCTTGAAAACATACAATGTTTTGGCCTCAACTACTTTCTGTGGTAGCAAATTCCACAGGCTCACCACTCTCTGGGTGAAGAAATTTCTCCTCATCTCAGTCCTGAAAGGTCTACCCCATATCCTTAGACTATGACCCCTGGTTCTGGACTTCCCCACCATCAGGAACATCCTTCCTGCATCTACCCTGTCAAGTCCTGTTAGAATTTTATAGGTTTCTATGAGATCCCCCCTCACTCTTCTGAACTCCAGCGAATATAATCCTAACCGACTCAATCTCTCCTCATATGTCAGTCCCGCCATCCCAGGAATCAGTCTGGTAAACCTTCGCTGCACTCCCTCGAAAGCAAGAACATCTTTCCTCGGATAAGGAGACCAAAACTGGACAAAGTATTCCAGGTGTGGCCTCACCGAGGCCCTGTATAATTGCAGCAAGACATCCCTGCTCCTGTACTCGAATCCTCTCGCTATAAAGGCCAACATACCATTTGCCCTTTATACCGCCTGTCGCACCTGCATGCTTACCTTCAGCGACTGGTGTACAAGAACACCCAGGTCTCGTTGCATATTCCCCTCTCTCAGTTTATAGCCATTCAGATAATAATCTGCCTTCCTGTTTTTGCTACCAAAGAGGATAACCTCACATTTATCCACATTATACTGCATCTGCCATCATTTGCCCACTCACTCAACTTGTCCAAATCACCCTGAAGCCTCTCTGCATCCTCCTCACAACCCACCCTCCCACCCAGTTTTGTGTCATCTACAAATTTGGAGATATTACATTTAGTTCCCTCATCTAAAATCATTAAGGTATACTGTGAATAGCTGGGGTCCTAGCACCGATCCCTGCAGTAACCCACTAGTCACTGCCTGCCATTCGGAAAAAGACCCATTTATCCCTACTCTTTGTTTCCTGTCTGCCAACCAATTTTCTATCTATCGCAATACATACCCCCAATCCCATGTGCTTTAATTTTACACACTAATCTCTTATGTGGCCTTTGTCGAAAGCCTTCTGAAAGTCCAAATAAACCATATCCACTGGCTCCCCCTCATCAACTCTGCTAGTTACATCTGTTAGCTTGTACATAAAAAATTGGACCAGGAGTAGCCTGCTCTGCTATTCAATAAGATCCTGGCTCGTCTTGTACCTCAGCTACATCTTCCTGCAATAGCTCCAAATCCTTCAATTCCCTTAGTATTCAAAAAACTATCAATCTGGCTTAAACAAATTCAACAACTGAGCACCCACAACCCTCAGGGGTACAGAATTCTAAAGATTCACAACCTTTTAAGTGAAGAAATTTCTCATCTCAGTCCTAAATGGCCAACCCTTTAACGTGAGACGGCCCTTAGTTCTAGACTCCACAGACTTCCCAGCAATTCAGCATTTACTCTGTGAAGCCCCTTTAGAATTTATCTGTTTCAACGAGATCACCTCATTCTTCTAGAATCAGTGAATATCGGCCCAGTCTACTCAATCGCTTCTTATGGGATAATCCCCTCATCCCAGGAATCAGACTGGTAAATGATGTTTTCTCTTGTGGGGCAATGTAGAACGAGAGGTTATAGTTTTAGGATAAGGGGTAGAAGATTTAAAACAGAGATGAGGAGAAATTACTTCTCTCAAAGGGTCGTGAGTCTGTGGAATTTACTACCCAGCGGTGGATGCCGGGACATTGAGTAAATTTAAGGAGGACATAGACAGATTTTTAATTAGTAATGGGTTGAAGGGATATGGAGAACGGACAAGAAAGTGGAGTTGAGGCTGAGATGAGATCAGCCATGACCATATTGAATGGTAGAGCAGGCTCAAGGGGCTGAATTGACTGCTCCTGCTCCTAGTTCTTATGTTATGTTCTTATGTAAATCTTCACTGCATTCCTTCCAAGGTCAGTCTATCCTTCCTTAGGTAAGGAGACCAAAATGGTACACAGTACTCCAGGTGCAGTTTCACCAGGACAATTACAATAAGATGTCTTTACTCTTATATTCCAATCCCTTTGTAATAAAGGTTCATATACCATATGCTTTCCCAATTACTTGCTGTACTTGCATGTTAGCTTTCTGTGATTTGTGTACAAGGTCACCAGGTCCCACTAAGTGCCAACATTTCCCAGTCTCTCACCATTTTAAAAATATTCTGCTTTTCTATTTTTCCTACCAAAGTGGATAACTTCACATTTCATCATATTATATTCCATTTGCCACAATCTTGCCCACTCATTGCACCCGTCTAGTTCCTTTTCCAACCTCTGTGTGTTCTCCTCACTACTTACTTTCTCACCTAACCTTTTATAGTCTGCAAACTTGGATACATTACACTTGGCCCCTCATCTACGTCATTCACATAGATTGTAAATAGCTAAGGCCCAAGCACTGATCCTTGAAGGACCTGACTAGTTACAGCCTACCAATCCGAAAGTGACCCATTTCTTCTGACTCTGTTTGCTGTCTGTTAACCAATACTCAGTCCATGCTAAATTATTACCCCCAATCCAATGATTCCTAATTCTGTGTGATGATCTCTTGCATGGCACCTTATCGAATGCCTCTGAAAATCCAAATACATTATCTCCACTGGTTCTCCTTATCCATCCTATTTGTCATAACCTCAAAAAAACAAATAACCTAACAAGGGAAAATACCATATTCACTAAAATGGGAAGTCTCTTGGCCAAAATCACCAGAGGTGAAAGTGGCAGAAGAACATAGTATCAAGCTTAGCATTTGTTGAGATTGGACATAGTGTAATGAAGGTAATGAATGTCTGATGGGGAGTTCTACACTTGGGTTGTTGGCCTGTGCTATTTTCCTCTTTCTGGGATTGCCAATCTAACTTGTGTTTCCAGCATTTCCTGCTTTCATTTCATATCACATGCATCTTTCTCCCCCAATCTCCCAGTTTCTTAGTTTCCGTGCGGGCTTTTCATCATCATAGTTATTTGTCTGTTCTTTTGTTCTCATATCTTTTCATTTTCACCTGGATGATCTTACTTATCAACAGTTTTCTTCATGAAGCAGTTTGCTTACTGTTCAACCTACTGTCTTCCTCTTGGTGGTTCAAGTATCTGTTGATTCTTTTCCTCTCCTTCCCTTTCTTTCCTGTTCTACCCTAAGAAGCTTGCTTACATTTTAGTTCTGAGGAACGTATACATCCAAAACATTCATTCTTGACAAGACAACAGGTTTTGAGGAGATAGTTTGGCCCAGTGGTAGGATTTTCCTAGGACTTGGGCAATCTAGGCTCACTCTTCAGAGACATACTAGAGCAGTGCTGCATTGTGGAGATGCCACCACATGGATGGGATGCTAAAACAAGACCCAGTTCAGGTGACACATCTCCAAAGAACAGGGACTTTTCATCATATCCTGGCCCACATTAAACCCTCAAGCAACACTTAAAAAAAAAATAAACTGGTCATTTATCTCATTGCTGTGCATGGGTTTTGTTGTGCTCAAAATTACAGACATTTTTCCCTACAATGACCTAGCTTCAAAAATACTTCATTGCCCATGAAATTCCATCTCTCCATAAAGCTCCAACATACGATGTTCAGACTGGTGGATGGTCAACAGCAGTATTCCCCAAGGTTCAGTGCTAGGACCGCGGCTTTTTTTGATATACATCAATGACTTGGATATTGGAATACAGAGTAAAATTTCAATATTTGCCAATGATAGCAAACTTGGAGGTGTGGCAAACCATCAGAATGATACCAATCAACTGCAACAGGGCATAGATAGGCCAGCAGCATGGGCAGACAAGTGGCAGATGGAATAAAAACCAAGTGCTGGAAATACTCAGCAGGTCTGGCAGCATCAATGGAGAGGGAAGCAGAGTTAACGTTTCGTGTCTGTGACCTTTCATCAGAACTGGCAAAGGTTAGAAATGTAATAGATTTTAAGCAAGTAAAGCAGGGGTGGGAGGGAAGAAAACAAAAGGGAAGTTGTGTGATAGGGCAGAGGGCAAAGCAGTCACCCAATCTGCGTTTGGTCTCCCCAATGTAGAGGAGGCTGCATTGTGAGCAGCAAATACAGTATACTAAACTGAAAGAAGTACAAGTAAATCGTTGCTTCACCTGGAAGGAGTGTTTGGAGCCTTGGATGGTGAGGAGAGGAGGCAAAAGTGAAGATATTACACCTCCTGCAATTCCATGTGAAGGTGCCATGAGAAGGGGACGAGGTGTCAGGGGTAATGGAGGAAAGGACCAGGGTGTCAAACACAGCTGACAGCCTTGGCAACCACAGTGGGGGAGAATCCTCGGTAGAGGAAAAAGGAAGACATATCAGAAATGCTGTTGTGGAAGGTTGCATCATCAGAACAGATGCGTCGGAGATGCAGAAACTGGGAGAATGGAATGGATTTCTTACTTACAGGTGTGAGGAAGTGTAGTCAAGGTAGCCATGGGAGTCGTATAATAAATATTAGTGGCAGATGGACTTGAATACAGAGAAATGTGAGGTGATGCGTTTTGGCAAAAGGGACAGGGAAAGGCAATATAGACTAAATAGTGCAGTTCTAAAGAGTGTGCAGGGACAGAGGGACCTGGAGGTTCATGTGCATAGATCTTTGAAGGCAGCAGGACATACTGAGAGAGCAGTTAGCAAAGCATATGGGATCTTGGGCTTCATAAAAAGAGGTATTGCCTACAAAAGCAAGGAGGTTATGCTGAACCTTTATAAAGCTCTATTTGGGCCACAACTAGAGTATTTTGTGTTCCGTCTGGTCGCCACACTTTAGGAAGGATCTAAGAGCTCTTGAAAGGATGCAGAGGAAATTTGCCAGAATGGTTCCAGGGATGAAGGGTTTTAGCTACAGCGTTAGGTTGGAGAACCTGGGGTTGTTCTCCTTGGAACAAAGGAGATTGAGAGAAGATTTTGATAGAAGTGTACAGGATTTTCACAGGTTTGGATAGGGTGGATAAAGAAAAGGTGTTCTCATTACCTGACAGTACAAAGACTAGGTGACATAGATTTAAGGTTTTGGGCAAGAGATGCAGGGGAGATGTGAGGAAGAACTTTTTTATGCAGTGAGTGATTAATGACCTGGAACTCACTGCCTACAAGGGTGGTGGAAGCAGAAACGATGAATGATTTCAAAAGGAAATTGGATAGGCAGTTAAGGGAAATAAACTTGCAGGGCTACTGGGATAGGGCCCCGGAATGGGACTGATTGGATTGTTCTTCAGAGAGCCAGCATGGAGTCGGTGGGCCGAATAGCCTCCTTCTGTGCCCTTATGACTCTGACACATGGACCACGATTAATCCAGAAAAAGATTTTAAAAGCTTCACATTACAAGTCCAAAAAAATAGGTGGAATTTCATCCAAAATACATACAAAAGGAGCGAGTGCTTGGAACGCTGTTTTTGCTTTTTATGGTGCTCTGCTGCAGCAGAACATGATCAATCAGTACTGTACATTCCATACATACCTGCAGCTACCAAATGAACTGCAGGACGACTGAATTTGCATAACACATACCCCCTATTGTACAGTTGGCAGGTTAAAATCTTCACTTTAATAAATCTCAGCTATCAAAGCTGACTCAGTTCCAACTCTAATCAATAGTAAATATACAAACTTAACAGTATATGCATCTCTATAATGCTATTTATAACCTGCCAAGCACAAAAGGATCGTCACAAATAAAATGCAGGTATGTCACAGACATCATTAAATCAGGCACCACACAATTCTTGAGCATAATTCTATAAAATGTTAAAAAGCAATTGTTCTGTAATGTTAATGTTAAAAGATAGTATAATTATCTTCAAAAATACTGGGTTTGCATTTATTAAACAGCAGCAGTAAAATAGATTTTAAAAACTGTGGTGGTTAAAATACTTACATACTCAATAGTCTCAAACAAGTTCACTCCTACCTTAGTTGGTGTTCCCTCAAGTTGGACAATGCTTCCATTCCATGCAGATAAGAATAAACAATTTCCAAATCCTGCAAAATTAGTTGTTAAAAATTATTAGTCAGCTATTACCTCATCAAAAATTCAGTTTCAGTTAATTAAGAAAAGGATCAAGTCTTTATGAATGAAAAATGTGACAAAATCTTAAGATGAAAGGCTTACACCTGGAAAAAAATAATTTAAACGGAAATTACCATTTGGTCATTTCAGATTGCCTTCAAGCCCAAATTCCCAACATATCTCTCAATAACCCTCTATTTCCATAAACCAAACTAATTTTATTTTGAACCCATTTGGTTTAATATTGTTCCTTGGTAACCATTCTATGTTTATTTTCATTTGTGCAAAATAATTTTGTCTGAATTCCCAATTCAATCATAATTGCTTGATTATGTCCCAAGCTTTGAACCCCTTTGCACATTTTTTGTGAATTATCTTTATAAATCCCTTTCATGATTTTGAAATAATCTACCAGGCCACCTTGAAGTTTCCCCTTTTCAGTGAGGAAAAAGTCCAACTTTAGTAACCTTGGTTCATATCTTATATTCCCAATATCTTGTATTTTCATCCTTAATTACCTATGCTATCCCCTCTCAAAGACAGCAATGTTCCTCCAACTGCAATAAACCACACTTGTGTACTCTTCAGGTCGGCATATTATAAAAAGGATATAGAGGCACTGGAGAAGATGCAAAAAGATTCACAAGGGTGATACCGGAACTGTGATGTTATACCCATCAGAAAAGGCTGAACAGGCAAAGTCCCTTTTCTCTTGAAAAGAGAAGACTAAGGGCTGACTTAATAGAGGTTATTAAAATTATGGAAGATTTTGATAAAATAGACTCGAAGAGAGTGTGTTCACTTGCGATGAACAGCAAAACTTGAGGTCATCTATATAAAGATAGTCACCAAGAAAACAAATAGGGAATTCAGGAGAAACTATGTGTGACTCAAAACCACAGGGGGTAGTTGAGGTGAATAATACAGAAGCATTTAAGGCAAAGCTAGATAAGCATATGAGGGAGAAGATAATAAAGGGTAACGCTGACAGAGTCAGATGAGGAAGGATGGAAGGAGCTTGAGTAGAGCATGCAAGTCGACATGATCTGGTTGGGCCGAATGGCCTGTTTCTGTGCTGTATTTTCTATGCAATTCTATGTATGATAAATCTATACAATTCACATAGGATTCAACCAATGCCTTATTCAAAATCACCATCCAATTTCTGATTTGCATTCTATCCCTCTGTTAGTTCAACACTGTATCTTATTTGTCATATTCATTGTAGCCTTACATGGAGTTGATAGTTTCCAACAATCCCAAAATCTCTTTCCTGATCAGTATCTGTGAAACTGGTCCATTCAACAGCTACTCTATTATTTTGTTCCCATGCTTATGATTTAGCATTTGTTATCTACTGAATTAGTTTCCTTCAACATCCAAATCCTGAATCTGATCAAAATGTTCCGTATTATTTTTTCTCCCTCCAATTTTAGTATCTTCTGAAAACTCGAAGATTTTGTTTTCCATACCCTCACCCTTGGAAAAGGTGAAACGTCTCTGTTGATAACTGCCCTCTTTTTTAATGATTTTAAGCCCATTTTCTTTCAAGCATTCTATTCTATCCAAGACGCTTGCCATTATCTTCAACATGGAACTTTCTCACTCCTTTTTGAAAATGCAAGTATTTAGCATTCACAGTATTTCCTTTGCCTATTACAGAAAGCTGGTTAAGAATAAATTCCCCCTTCTGAACCAGTTGGTCACTGACGATCATCAAGTTTTATTCTTGTTAGTTTTCTCTACTAGATTCCATAAAATTGTTTAGAAAATAAGTGGTATTAAATTAGCCAGCCAATAGTTTCCAAGTATTTTTAAATAGAGCTTTGTTTGTCAGTGCCACATTCTTTTGCAATCATGTTTAATATATTAACATGCCCGAGGCCTGTCTTGAGAAAAAGTAACATTGTAAAGCCGCTGATATGAAGTGTTTTTTTAAAAAAAACGAGTTGCTGAAAATGAGCATGTCCAAATGCCTGCATTGTATATCAAACAGCTAAAAACTCTATGGCTGCCTGCTTAGTTCTGAACATCCATTCACAATTGCTTGGGGACATTTTGCCACATTAAAAGGTCCCGTATAAATAATGCATTATATAAATTAAAGCATTATGAGGAAATAGATTCTTTTGGAAATATAACTGCATATTATAGTTTTAAAATTACAAAAAAAAGGATGCTGTGTATTCTTTCAATCAAATTTTGTCGCACCTCAGCCCCAACATCAAATGGAAGGATGCTAGAGTAAAATAGAGAGGATGCAAGGAACCGGTTTTAAGGAATTATTGGTAGTAATAGATTTATTTGTCTCTCTACATATGTACTCATCATATTCACCGCCTGCACTTGAATTTCTTCCAGTTAAGCAAAGGCACAGGGAAACAATCCAAAAAGAAATTGTGTTTGAGTTTTGCATTTCAAACACAATGGAAATCTGGGGGCAGCTGTACGAGACAAGAGAACTGTTGTGCAAACAGTTTATTCAGTATAGGAGTTTTTTGTCTGAAACAGAGGCCATGAGGCACACATGACATTGCAACCTCCTGGCCTACAACATAAGCTTATTATTGCAAAGCATACAGCTGAATTCGAGGACAAACATACCGAGTCCCAGTTTTCAATGGTCAGCATACAGTTAAATATGTTGACATTCACTTAGTAATCAGTTATACCAGAGCTGTAATTGCACTGATGCATAAAAGCTGGTCAGAATTTAAATGCAACATTTTGTGAATTACTGCTTTGAAATTTTGAGTACTGGTAGTGATTGAAAAAACAAGCAACCCAGCATTGTGAAAATTGGATAATAAAAGGTACTCATATTTAGCACAGTATTAGCACAGGCTTATTACCTGCACCAGATTCCACCCCCCCTCCCCCCCACTTTACCCCCCTTCCACCCCCCTCCCCACCCCCGTCCCCTTCCCTGCTCCACCCTCTCAGCTCACCCCCTCACAACCCCGTCCCAGCCCGCCCCCCCCTCACACCATCTTCACCCCGCACCCCCTTCCCCTGCACCCCCCCCACCCCCTCCCTCTACCCCTCCCCCTTGCATCCCCTCCTCCCACCGGCACCATCCTACACCTGTGTAGGGGCCCCAACAACCCCACTGCCTTGTGGGCATCTCGGGAGAGACCAAGGCTAAGGGAGTAAACCCTAACAGAAAATCCGGAGCGGAACCCCGTAGGCGGTCATGTGTCACCTTTGGCATGTTTCCGGCAGTTCCTGCAGCCATACTGGTGCCAAACGTCGTGTCCTGCACTCCTTTGGACCCCACCAGAAAGGCCGAGAGGGGGGTTTTGACGACTGGGCAACTCTCAACCTCCATAAATTTGCCCAGGCATGCGCCATGGAGAGGTCACTCCATAGTTGCCTCACAGCGACTAAAACAACACGGAAGGCAGCAGTTACGGGTTATAAGTCCAGATAAATTGGCGTAGAAACTGGGCGCCACGGGTTGCCTTTGTCGGTGGGAGAGGTCATTGCACCTCACTGGACAGCTACCGCCCGCCTCAAACCGGGCAGCCCCCGGTCAATAAGGTTCTGTCCCGCCACAGTCTGCCTGCTTCAATGGGTGCTTGGAGCTCAGGGTCATTGCCCGAAAGGTGGACTGATACACCGCACCAAACAACACGAAAAAAGGAAAGAAGGTACCAGCCCTTCGCTTTGCAAGCTGGAACGTCAGAACTATGTGTCCTGGCCTGTCGGAAGACCTTACACAAATCAACGATTCTCGGAAGACCGCCATCATTAACAACGAGCTCAGTAGATTCAATGTGGACATTGCAGCACTTCAGGAGACTCGCCTCCCCGCGAGTGGCTCTCTAGCAGAGCAAGACTACACCTTCTTCTGGCAGGGTAGGGATCCTGAAGAACCAAGACAGCATGGAGTGGGCTTCGCCATCAGAAACTCCTTGCTCAGCATGATAGAGCCTCCCTCAAATGGCTCGGAACGCATACTGTCCATCCGACTGCTCACCACCTCTGGTCCAGTACACCTACTCAGCATCTATGCTCCAACACTCTGCTCCCCACCTGAAGCTAAAGACCAGTTCTATGAACAACTCCATAACATCATTAGCAGCATCCCCAACACCGAACACCTATTCCTGCTGGGGGGACTTTAATGCCAGGGTTGGGGCCGACCATGACTCATGGCCCTCCTGCCTTGGGCGCTATGGCATTGGAAGGATGAATGAGAATGGACAGAGACTGCTTGAATTGTGTACCTATCATAACCTCTGCATCACCAACTCGTTCTTTCACACTAAACCCTGTCACCAGGTTTCATGGAGGCACCCAAGATCACGTCGTTGGCACCAGCTAGACCTCATTGTCACAAGGCGAGCCTCTTTAAACAGTGTTCAAATCACACGCAGCTTCCACAGTGCGGACTGCGACACCGACCACTCCCTGGTGTGCAGCAAGGTTAGACTCAGACCAAAGAAGTTGCATCATTCCAAGCAGAAGGGCCACCCGCGCATCAACACGAGCAGAATTTCTCACCCACAGCTGTTACAAAAATTTCTAAATTCACTTGTAACAGCCCTTCAAAACACTCCCACAGGGGATGCTGAGACCAAGTGGGCCCACATCAGAGACGCCATCTATGAGTCAGCTTTGACCACCTACGGCAAAAGTGCGAAGAGAAATGCAGACTGGTTTCAATCTCAAAATGAAGAGCTGGAACCTGTCATAGCCGCTAAGCGCATTGCACTTTTGAACTACAAGAAAGCCCCCCGCGATTTAACATCCGCAGCACTTAAAGCAGCCAGAAGTACTGCACAAAGAACAGCTAGGCGTTGCGCAAACGACTACTGGCAACACCTATGCAGTCATATTCAGCTGGCCTCAGACACCGGAAACATCAGAGGAATGTATGATGGCATGAAGAGAGCTCTTGGGCCAACCATCAAGAAGATCCCCCCCCTCAAATCTAAATCGGGGGACATAATCACTGACCAACGCAAACAGATGGACCGCTGGGTTGAGCACTACCTAGAACTGTACTCCAGGGAGAATGCTGTCACTGAGACTGCCCTCAATGCAGCCCAGCCTCTACCAGTCATGGATGAGCTGGACATACAGCCAACCAAATCGGAACTCAGTGATGCCATTGATTCCCTAGCCAGCGGAAAAGCCCCTGGGAAGGACAGCATTACCCCTGAAATAATCAAGAGTGCCAAGCCTGCTATACTCTCAGCACTACATGAACTGCTATGCCTGTGCTGGGACGAGGGAGCAGTACCCCAGGACATGCGCGATGCCAACATCATCACCCTCTATAAAAACAAAGGTGACCGCGGTGACTGCAACAACTACCGTGGAATCTCCCTGCTCAGCATAGTGGGGAAAGTCTTTGCTCGAGTCGCTCTGAACAGGCTCCAGAAGCTGGCCGAGCGCGTCTACCCTGAGGCACAGTGTGGCTTTCGTGCAGAGAGATCGACTATTGACATGCTGTTCTCCCTTCGTCAGATACAGGAGAAATGCCGTGAACAACAGATGCCCCTCTACATTGCTTTCATTGATCTCACCAAAGCCTTTGACCTCGTCAGCAGACGTGGTCTCTTCAGACTACTAGAAAAGATCGGATGTCCACCAAAGCTACTAAGTATCATCACCTCATTCCATGACAATATGAAAGGCACAATTCAACATGGTGGCTCCTCATCAGAGCCCTTTCCTATCCTGAGTGGTGTGAAACAGGGCTGTGTTCTCGCACCCACACTTTTTGGGATTTTCTTCTCCCTGCTGCTTTCACATGCGTTCAAATCCTCTGAAGAAGGAATTTTCCTCCACACAAGATCAGGGGGCAGGTTGTTCAACCTTGCCCGTCTAAGAGCGAAGTCCAAAGTACGGAAAGTCCTCATCAGAGAACTCCTCTTTGCTGACGATGCTGCTTTAACATCTCACACTGAAGAATGCCTGCAGAGTCTCATCGACAGGTTTGCGTCTGCCTGCAATGAATTTGGCCTAACCATCAGCCTCAAGAAAACGAACATCATGGGGCAGGATGTCAGAAATGTTCCATCCATCAATATTGGCGACCACGCTCTGGAAGTGGTTCAAGAGTTCACCTACCTAGGCTCAACTATCACCAGTAACCTGTCTCTAGATGCAGAAATCAACAAGCGCATGGGTAAGGCTTCCACTGCTATGTCCAGACTGGCCAAGAGAGTGTGGGAAAATGGCGCACTGACACGGAACACAAAAGTCCGAGTGTATCAGGCCTGTGTCCTCAGTACCTTGCTCTACGGCAGCGAGGCCTGGACAACGTATGCCAGCCAAGAGCGACGTCTCAATTCATTCCATCTTCGCTGCCTTCGGAGAATACTTGGCATCAGGTGGCAGGACTATATCTCCAACACAGAAGTCCTTGAAGCGGCCAACACCCCCAGCTTATACACACTACTGAGTCAGCGGCGCTTGAGATGGCTTGGCCATGTGAGCCGCATGGAAGATGGCAGGATCCCCAAAGACACATTGTACAGCGAGCTCGCCACTGGTATCAGACCCACCGGCCGTCCATGTCTCCGTTATAAAGACGTCTGCAAACGCGACATGAAATCGTGTGACATTGATCACAAGTCGTGGGAGTCAGTTGCCAGCATTCGCCAGAGCTGGCGGGCAGCCATAAAGACAGGGCTAAATTGTGGCGAGTCGAAGAGACTTAGTAGTTGGCAGGAAAAAAGACAGAGGCGCAAGGAGAGAGCCAACTGTGCAACAGCCCCAACAAACAAATTTCTCTGCAGCACCTGTGGAAGAGCCTGTCACTCCAGAATTGGCCTTTATAGCCACTCCAGGCGCTGCTTCACAAACCACTGACCACCTCCAGGCGCGTATCCATTGTCTCTCGAGATAAGGAGGCCCAAAAGAAAGAAAAAAAAAAGATCAAACTTCTTCCAACTACACACAGTATGTCAATAAATTCTCACATCAAAAGTTTGGAACAGCATTTGACGAACAAAACTTACCATTCACTGGTTGAAGTCACTGTACAAATCAGACAAATCACTAACTGAACAATTTAACTATTCAAATAACAAAATCTTGCACCTTGAATTTTGTAGAACATTCCAAAGCTCTTCACAAGAGCGTAATCATACAGGTGCAGGAGGTGGGAGCACTTGGAACGGGCGCGGGAGTGTGGGGAACAGGGGCAAGTGCGCAGGGGGAGGAGACACAGGAAGAAGGGAGAGACAAGCAGGGGGCGGGTGCAAAGGGGTGGGGGGGGGGAGGAGAGAGAAAGATGAGTGCAGTTGGGAGTGTACAGAGGGGGAGGGGGGGGAGGACAGAGCGGGGGGGGGGGGGGGGGGAGAGGACAGACAGAGCGGGGGGGGGGGGAAGAGGACAGAGCGGGGGGAAGAGGACAGAGCAGAGGGGGGGGGGGGGGGAGAGGACAGAGCGGGGGGGAGGACAGGGCGGGGGGGAGTTCAGGGCGGGGGGGAGTTCAGGGCGGGGGGGAGTTCAGGGCGGGGGGGAAGGACAGGGCGGGGGGAAGGACAGGGCGGGGGGAAGGACAGGGCGGGGGGAAGGACAGGGCGGGGGGAAGGACAGGGCGGGGGGAAGGACAGGGCGGGGGGAAGGACAGGGCGGGGGGAAGGACAGGGCGGGGGGAAGGACAGGGCGGGGGGAAGGACAGGGCGGGGGGAAGGACAGGGCGGGGGGAAGGACAGGGCGGGGGGAAGGACAGGGCGGGGGGAAGGACAGGGCGGGGGGAAGGACAGGGCGGGGGGAAGGACAGGGCGGGGGGAAGGACAGGGCGGGGGGAAGGACAGGGCGGGGGGAAGGACAGGGCGGGGGGAAGGACAGGGCGGGGGGAAGGACAGGGCGGGGGGAAGGACAGGGCGGGGGGAAGGACAGGGCGGGGGGAAGGACAGGGCGGGGGGAAGGACAGGGCGGGGGGAAGGACAGGGCGGGGGGAAGGACAGGGCGGGGGGAAGGACAGGGCGGGGGGAAGGACAGGGCGGGGGGGAAGGACAGGGCGGGGGGAAGGACAGGGCGGGGGGAAGGACAGGGCGGGGGGGAAGGACAGGGCGGGGGGGAAGGACAGGGCGGGGGGGAAGGACAGGGCGGGGGGAAGGACAGGGCGGGGGGAAGGACAGGGCGGGGGGAAGGACAGGGCGGGGGGAAGGACAGGGCGGGGGGAAGGACAGGGCGGGGGGAAGGACAGGGCGGGGGGAAGGACAGGGCGGGGGGAAGGACAGGGCGGGGGGAAGGACAGGGCGGGGGGAAGGACAGGGCGGGGGGAAGGACAGGGCGGGGGGAAGGACAGGGCGGGGGGAAGGACAGGGCGGGGGGAAGGACAGGGCGGGGGGAAGGACAGGGCGGGGGGAAGGACAGAGCGGGGGGAAGGACAGAGCGGGGGGAAGGACAGAGCGGGGGGAAGGACAGAGCGGGGGGGAAGGACAGAGCGGGGGGAAGGACAGAGCGGGGGGAAGGACAGAGCGGGGGGAAGGACAGAGCGGGGGGAAGGACAGAGCGGGGGGAAGGACAGAGCGGGGGGAAGGACAGAGCGGGGGGAAGGACAGAGCGGGGGGAAGGACAGAGCGGGGGGAAGGACAGAGCGGGGGGAAGGACAGAGCGGGGGGAAGGACAGAGCGGGGGGAAGGACAGAGCGGGGGGAAGGACAGAGCGGGGGGAAGGACAGAGCGGGGGGAAGGACAGAGCGGGGGGAAGGACAGAGCGGGGGGAAGGACAGAGCGGGGGGAAGGACAGAGCGGGGGGAAGGACAGAGCGGGGGGAAGGACAGAGCGGGGGGAAGGACAGAGCGGGGGGAAGGACAGAGCGGGGGGAAGGACAGAGCGGGGGGAAGGACAGAGCGGGGGGAAGGACAGAGCGGGGGGAAGGACAGAGCGGGGGGAAGGACAGAGCGGGGGGAAGGACAGAGCGGGGGGAAGGACAGAGCGGGGGGAAGGACAGAGCGGGGGGAAGGACAGAGCGGGGGGAAGGACAGAGCGGGGGGAAGGACAGAGCGGGGGGAAGGACAGAGCGGGGGGAAGGACAGAGCGGGGGGAAGGACAGAGCGGGGGGAAGGACAGAGCGGGGGGAAGGACAGAGCGGGGGGAAGGACAGAGCGGGGGGAAGGACAGAGCGGGGGGAAGGACAGAGCGGGGGGAAGGACAGAGCGGGGGGAAGGACAGAGCGGGGGGAAGGACAGAGCGGGGGGAAGGACAGAGCGGGGGGAAGGACAGAGCGGGGGGAAGGACAGAGCGGGGGGAAGGACAGAGCGGGGGGAAGGACAGAGCGGGGGGAAGGACAGAGCGGGGGGAAGGACAGAGCGGGGGGAAGGACAGAGCGGGGGGAAGGACAGAGCGGGGGGAAGGACAGAGCGGGGGGAAGGACAGAGCGGGGGGAAGGACAGAGCGGGGGGAAGGACAGAGCGGGGGGAAGGACAGAGCGGGGGGAAGGACAGAGCGGGGGGAAGGACAGAGCGGGGGGAAGGACAGAGCGGGGGGAAGGACAGAGCGGGGGGAAGGACAGAGCGGGGGGAAGGACAGAGCGGGGGGAAGGACAGAGCGGGGGGAAGGACAGAGCGGGGGGAAGGACAGAGCGGGGGGAAGGACAGAGCGGGGGGAAGGACAGAGCGGGGGGAAGGACAGAGCGGGGGGAAGGACAGAGCGGGGGGAAGGACAGAGCGGGGGGAAGGACAGAGCGGGGGGAAGGACAGAGCGGGGGGAAGGACAGAGCGGGGGGAAGGACAGAGCGGGGGGAAGGACAGAGCGGGGGGAAGGACAGAGCGGGGGGAAGGACAGAGCGGGGGGAAGGACAGAGCGGGGGGAAGGACAGAGCGGGGGGAAGGACAGAGCGGGGGGAAGGACAGAGCGGGGGGAAGGACAGAGCGGGGGGAAGGACAGAGCGGGGGGAAGGACAGAGCGGGGGGAAGGACAGAGCGGGGGGAAGGACAGAGCGGGGGGAAGGACAGAGCGGGGGGAAGGACAGAGCGGGGGGAAGGACAGAGCGGGGGGAAGGACAGAGCGGGGGGAAGGACAGAGCGGGGGGAAGGACAGAGCGGGGGGAAGGACAGAGCGGGGGGAAGGACAGAGCGGGGGGAAGGACAGAGCGGGGGGAAGGACAGAGCGGGGGGAAGGACAGAGCGGGGGGAAGGACAGAGCGGGGGGAAGGACAGAGCGGGGGGAAGGACAGAGCGGGGGGAAGGACAGAGCGGGGGGAAGGACAGAGCGGGGGGAAGGACAGAGCGGGGGGAAGGACAGAGCGGGGGGAAGGACAGAGCGGGGGGAAGGACAGAGCGGGGGGAAGGACAGAGCGGGGGGAAGGACAGAGCGGGGGGAAGGACAGAGCGGGGGGAAGGACAGAGCGGGGGGAAGGACAGAGCGGGGGGAAGGACAGAGCGGGGGGAAGGACAGAGCGGGGGGAAGGACAGAGCGGGGGGAAGGACAGAGCGGGGGGAAGGACAGAGCGGGGGGAAGGACAGAGCGGGGGGAAGGACAGAGCGGGGGGAAGGACAGAGCGGGGGGAAGGACAGAGCGGGGGGAAGGACAGAGCGGGGGGAAGGACAGAGCGGGGGGAAGGACAGAGCGGGGGGAAGGACAGAGCGGGGGGAAGGACAGAGCGGGGGGAAGGACAGAGCGGGGGGAAGGACAGAGCGGGGGGAAGGACAGAGCGGGGGGAAGGACAGAGCGGGGGGAAGGACAGAGCGGGGGGAAGGACAGAGCGGGGGGAAGGACAGAGCGGGGGGAAGGACAGAGCGGGGGGAAGGACAGAGCGGGGGGAAGGACAGAGCGGGGGGAAGGACTTGCAATTATGTCGCAACTTTCACAACCTCACGTCATCCCAAACTACTTTACAGCCAATTAAGTACTTTTGAAGTGTAGTCACTGTGGTAGGAAATACAGCAATTTGTGCACAGCAAGCTCCTACAAACAGCAGTGTGATAATGATCAGGTAATCCATTTTTGGAATGTTGTTTGTGGGATAAATATTGGTCAGGACGCCAGGGAGAACTCCACTGCTCCTCTTCTTCGACACTAAGAGTGTAAAAGTGGAATGTGAGAGTAAACTAGTCAGCAATATAAAAACAGATTGTAAGAGCTTTTACAAGTACATAAAAAGGAAGAGAGTAGCTAAAGTAGATGTTGTTCCCTTCGAGGCAGAGACAGGAGAAATCATCATGGGGAATGAGCAAATGGCAGAGACATTGAACAAATATTTTGTGTCTGTCTTCACAGTAGAAGATACAAGTTCCATACCAGAAATAGGCAGCAACCTCGGGGCTAAAAAGTGAGGAAATTAAGGATATTGATATCAGCCAAGAAAAAGTATTGGAGAAACTTGAGGGACTAAAATCTGACAAGTCCCAGGACCAGATGGTCTACATCAGCTTCTAAAAGAGATAACTGTTGAGATAGTGAATGCGTTGGCTATGATTTTCCAGAATTCTTTAGATTCAGGAATGGTCCCATCAGAATGGAAGTTGGCAAATGTTACGCCGCTTTTCAAGAAAGGAGCTTGAGAGAAAAGAGGAAACTACAGGCCAGTTAGCCTAACATCAGTCGTTGGGAAGATGCTGGAAACTATTATTAAAGTAGTCTTAACATTGCACTTGGAAAAGCATAGTATGATTAGAACAAGTCAGCATACTTTTAGTAAAGGGACATCCTGTTTGACAAACTTATTAGAGTTTTTTGAGGGTGTAACTAGTAGGGTAGATAAAGGAGAACCAGTAGATGTAGTATACCTGGATTGTCAAGAGGCATTTGATAATGGGGCCACATAAAAGATTAATAGGCAAGATAAGGGCTCATGGTGTTGGGGTAATATAGTAGCGTGGATAGAGGACTGGTTAACAGACAGGAAGCAGAGAGTGGGCATAAATGGGGCATTTTCAAGTTAGCAGGCAGTGAATAGTAGGATACTGCAAGGATCAGTGCTGGGGCCTCAGCTATTTACACTCTATATTAATGACTTATAGAGTCATAGAGATACAGCACTGAAACAGGCCCTTCGGCCCACCGAGTCTGTGCCGACCAACAACTACCCATTTATACTAATCTTACATTAATCCTATATTCCCTACCACATTCCCACCATTCTCCTACCACCTACCTACACGAGGGGCAATTTACAATAGCCAATATACCTATCAACCTGCAAGTCTTTGGCTGTGGGAGGAAACCGGAGCACCCAGCAGAAGCCCACGCGGTCACAGGGAGAACTTGCAAACTCCGCACAGGCAGTACCCAGAAAAGAACCCGGGTCGCTGGAGCTGTGAGGCTGAGGTGCTAACCACTGCGCCACCCATGACTCGATGACTGGGATTGAAGTACAGGAATAAAGAAGTGTTACTAAAATTGTGCAGGGCTTTGGCGTGACTACACCCGGAATACTGTGTGTCATTTTGGTCTCCACATTTAAGAAAGGATATACTTGCATTGGAGGCAGTGCAGCGAAGATTTACTATATTGGTCCCTGGGATGAGGGGGTTGTCCTATGATGAGAGGCTGAGTAAATTGGGCCTATATTCTCTGGAGTTCAGAAGAATGAGAAGCGATCTAATTGAGACATACAAGATTCTGAAAGGGCTTGATATGGTAGAAGCTGAGAGATTGGTCCCACTGGTCAAAGAATCTAGATACAGTCTCAGGATAAGGGGTCAATCATTCAGGACTGAGATGAGGAGAAATTACTACACTCGAAGGGTTGTGAACCTTTGGAATTCTCTACCCCAGAGGATTGTGGATGCTCCATCACCGAATATATTTAAGGCTGGGATAGACAGATTTTTGGTCTCGCAGGGAATCAAAGGATATGGGGAGCGGGCAGGAAAGTGGAATTGAAGCCCAAGATCAGCCCTGATCGTATTGAATGGCAGAGCAGGCTCGATGGTCTACTTCTGCTCCTAAACAGCGCACCTTAACAGCACACCCTCCTGAGGCGCATGGGATCACCACCGGAGCTTCTGGATTTCCTCATTATTTTGTACAGTTGCAGACTCCCAAAGTTGCTGTCAGTTTAAGTGGAGTAATGATGGCGCACACAAAATCAAGGCCATTAAAACAACTTGTGTATCAAGGGACAGCATAGGAGAAAATTCTTTGTTGGCATTGTGATAAGTGAAGCTTATAATTACTGCAAAGAAACAAGCTGCTACTCACTGCTGTTCATTTAACAGTTTAATATTTAATAAGCCTGCCTAGCAGTTTCCAGCATGAGCCACTGTCGGATCACCTTCCAAGGACAAGGAGATCACGCGGTAGCATGATATAATCTATCCAAGTACAGTGTTCGGGGTTTTGCCTGTCCACTGCATCTTGCTACATTTATCTAGATATTAAACAGGTCTGTGTACACTCAAGGTCCACTTCCAAAGAAAGATATTCAATTAAAACTTAAGATTTTTCCTTGTCTTTATTGAGCTGTAATTTCAAGATTAATCCGAATTAAAAATATAGAACAATCTCAGAGATGTTTTCCATCTTCTTTCACGAACACTCCCTATTTTTTTCATTTGTGCTCTTCAGGAAAACTCTCAGATGACACTTCTTTTTCATACCATTAAAATCTCATTAATGTTACTGTAATTTATTCTTCTTCTAATGCCTCTACACTGCAAGTACAGCAGCACATACAGAACTCAGAAAAGACAGATTTTCTGCCTACTATCTCCTCCTAGTGACTCATGTTATGAAAATCATACAATTGGCATTCTTAAATCAACATTGGCAAAACATTAACACTGCCACTAAACAAAAAGCTAACACTGATTTTTATATTAACAATTTAAAGAGATTATAATCCCATTTGGGCTCAGATGTATGAAATTCAAATTTAGGTCACTTGCTGCACAGAGATTTCATTTTAAATTATAATCCCAGCTTTTCTTGACTGCAATTCAAGCTTTAAACTTACAGCAATAACCAAGTTGACTAAAAAAAATGAGGATTTTGAAAATGCAACTAAAATTACTTCTTTAAACCTTCAAAAATACATGCCATGATCAAAACACCAGAGCAGTAGCACATATTCCTCCCTTGTCCTGTGAATCAGATACATCTCGGAGGGTAAAAGTACTCCATTGCTTGTTCAATATTGCTTTGAGTCCCACCACTGCCACCTCATAGCTCCATGTTTAACTAAGTGGCTTCCTCAATTTTTACAGAAAGGAAACTGGCTCATTGCACACAGTAAAAATGCTACTATAACATCCTTAATATAATACCAAGACTAGGAGGAAGCAATCATATGGAGTCAGCAAGGAGTATCAGAATTGGCATGCATGAGAGGGTACTAGAGGCAAAAGCACAAGAGAAAATCAAAAACTAGTAGAGTTAATTGCAAACATTAGGTAGAATAAATGATTCAAGAGAATCAAATGCCATGGAGAAATACTGAGTTGGGTCTTCCATTCTATATTTTCTATAACAGAAGCAAACATCACAATCCTGAACTGAAAAACATTTTCTTATTGAGGTTCCATGTACCAATGCCAGGGAAAGGAACAGAAGGCATTTGATAAGGTGCCACATAAAAGGTTATTGCACAAAATAGGAGCTCAGGGTATTGGGGGTAATGTGTTGGCATGGATTGAGGATTGGCTAACACACAGAAAGCAGAAAGTCGGGATCAATGGGTCTTTTTCAGGTTGGAAAGCCATAACTAGTGGGGTGCCACAAGGATCGGTCCCAGGCCCTCAGCTATTTACTATCTACATTAATGACTTAAAGGAAGGGACAGAGTATAGTGTATCCAAATTTGCAGACGATACAAAAATAGGTGGGAAGGCATGTTGTGATGAGGACACAAAGAATCTGCAAAGGGATATAGATAGGTTAAGTGAGTGGGCAAAAATTCGGCAGATGGAGTTCAATGTGGGAAAGTGTGAGGTAATCCACTTTGGTAGGAAGAATAAAAAGGCAGATTATTTAGATGGAGAAAGACTATAAAATACTGCAGTACAAAGGGATCTGGGTGTTCTTGTGCATAAAACACAAAAGATTAGCATGCAGGTGCAGCAAGTAATTAGGAAGGCAAATGGAATTTTAGCCTTTATTGCTAGGGGGTTAGAGTTTAAAAATAGGGAAGTCCGATTACAACTGTACGGGGTGTTGGTGAGGCCACACCTGGAGTACTGCGTACAGTTTTTGGTCCCTGTATTTAAAGAAGGATATACCAGCACTGGAGGCAGTTCAGAAAAGATCCACTAGGCTGATTCCTGGGATGAAGGGGCTGTCTTATCATGAACGGCCAAACAGGTTAGGCCTTTATTCATTGGAGTTTAGAAGAATGAGAGGTGATCTTATAGAAACATATAAGATTTTAAGGGGACTCGACAGGGTAGATGTTGAGAAGCTGTTTCCACGAGTGGGGGAATCTCGAACTAGGGGACATAATTACAGAATAAGGGGTCACACATTTAAAACTGAGATGCGAAGGAATTTCTTCTCTCAGAGGGTGGTGAATCTCTGGAATTCTCTGCCTCGGAGAGTTGTGGAGGCTAGGTCACTAAATGTATTTAAGGAGGTGGTAGATAGATTTTTGAAATCTCGGGGAGTCAAGGGTTAGGCAGAGCAGGCCCGAAAGAGAAGTTGAGGACTGGGCAGATCAGCCATGATCTCATTGAATGGTGGGGCAGGCTTGAGGGGCTGAATGGTCTACTCGTGCTCCTATTTCTTACGTTCTTATGTTCTTACTGCACATTAGGGATCGTCAGCATCAAGAACAAGCAGGTCAGGAATGAGAAAAGACCATTCAGCCTACTGAAACTCATTGCTTAAGTACTTTAACACACAAAGTAGATGCCTCAGCACAGAATAAAAATAATTATTCTGCTCTAATATGCTTTATAGCAACCTTAGAAGTGCACATCCTACTGCATGAGTATGACATTTATACTTCCCAGAGCAGCTAGAAAAAGATAAATTAATTCATTTTTTTCTGGTGTCAGGCAAACCCCACCAGTCAAGACTGAGGCACACATTATTTTGCCACATGAACATTAAAACTTAAAATTACAAGCCCTGACCGGAAAGACATTTCCAGGGTAACAGACAATGTTGAAACAATGGGGATCCAGCAGTTGCTTCTCCAATACACAGAAGTGGTCAGGCCAGTTTTGGTCACATGACTAGCTGGCTGGAGTTTTTGAATTTGAACTGCCATCAAGGGGATTTGAACTGAGACAAAGCCTTGTGCTCATGGAATAAACACCTCTCCTGGAACTGAAGCAGGAATTACAGCCTCTCCTGTCTGCCTACCTTCATCTCTTCCCACGGAACTGAATCTTGTGAATACATGTGAAACTCAAAGAGAGAAGGGTTTGCCACGTGAACAAATTTTTAAGATGATTACTGGACCCCAATGAATCGCAAGACCATATCTTCAATCAAGGACTACAGCGAGCTTGAGAAACAGTAACAAGATATTGCCTCAAACTGTTCTACTTATCTTTTCTTCTGCTCTTTTCTATTCCTATCAGCAGGTTTATATCATGTGTGCATGCTCGTGTGAGCACGTCATATATCTGTAGGCGCCATCCGTATTAGAGTTTAAGTTTACGGTTTAACAAATTTCGTCTTTCTGCTTTAAACCAAAGAAAGCCTGTTTGTACACAGTTCTTTGCCTTATAATTGGAAACTGTGAACAAGGATTCACACAAAGGGGAGCTCAAAACACTGTGTTTAAAAATTAAATCCTGTTACAGTAAGACCAGGTAAAGATAGCAAAGGACCCCTAGACATTGCTCACCTGGTCTTAACACTGGAGGTTTTGGTGCTATGGTCCTGGAACTGGGTTAAGAGCACTCAAAACCACTGCAACCCTTCGAGTTAGAGTCAAAGTCCCATCTTTCTGCTATCAGTTTTTCAGAACTAATAAACAATTTAGGATGTTAACTCTTTCATAAATTATGTGATCGTATGCTAGTGGTTAAAAATCTGCCCGGACTGTTTTGATTGGTCAATTTAAGGGGTGCACCAAACTCTGTTCTGTACCTATCGGATTACAGTTGGTTAATTAGATGTTTTAAACCTTATTTTAACATTCAGATATTGAGTGTATGGAGTATAACAATTTTTTGATCCATCTGATACAAGGCACCTGGAGTAAAAGTGTTAAGATCCTCTGTTTACAACCAGGTGTGGCTCTTCTAATCTCTGCCACACAAGTAGTTTCAGGGAAGTGGTTCCAACTTCTGGTTCCAAATGCAATTTTTAAACTTCTCACTGTAGTTTGTGCAAACCTTGCTGTGCACAAAATGCTTGCCACTTTGATTTGGTGGACAAAGCCTGGCGCAAGTGGAAGCACATGAGGCACGCGTTAGGACTGGAGCACATGATGCATGAGTGGCTGCCAACGATTGGTGGGTTGCTGTCCCCATTAAAAACATGAAGTCTATGCATGTGTGAAGTGGTGAAGATTCTCCCCAACAGCCATGATGGTTTTTTTTTTAATATAGAGCTGGGACAGAAATCAGTGTGAAGAGCCAGGATTCATCCTTTCCTCTCACCTCCCTCCAGTGGTGTTAACGTATGGTAGCTCAGCAACAACTGCTGACTCAGTCAGCAGTCTCACAGTAGTCACGGTCAGCAGTCGGGATTGCAGTGGAACTGGGCAGGGAAGAGCAACAGCCCCGCAACTCCCCCATCCCCAAGCTTCGTTAAGGAGTGAAGCTGAGATCCTGTTACACTTTGAGAGTTAGCACTGCCTTGTGTTTAGTTTGCACGCAAGATGATTTTCAAGATGTCAGCCGAGGAACTGCTGCTTGTGGGGTTGTACGAAGCGTGGCGGGGGAATGTCAGGGTCAATATGAAAATGTCGTGGATGGGGATAGCGTGGGAAGGAGGGGGTGGTATGGGATGAAGATGGCATGAGTGGCAGAGAGTGGTTGGCATGGGAGGGATGAAACTGCATGAGAGGAGTGGGAAGGGGGATGGCATGGGAGGAGTGGCATGGAAACGATGAAATGGCACGTGGGGAGTGGGAGATTACCGGAGGGGTGGCATGTGACCGATGGAATGGCATTGGATGGGGATAGCATGGAAGGAGAGGAAGTGTATGGCATTGGAGGGATAGCATGGGAAAGAACGGCATGGGAGGGTTGGAATGTCATGGGGATGGCATCAGAGGAGTCGGCGGCTTCCCACGATTCGAGGACGACGTCTACTCAGCATCACAAGTTTCTGCCATGGGTCTTCTTGTGAGTGAACAGGCTGATTCTCGACCCGCAGATCTATGGGCACATGGGGTAGGACGTCCCATGCAGCATCAGGATCCAGAGTGCAGGATTCGCTTCCTTTTCTTTTCTTCTCCACCGCCACTCTACCTCATCATTCAGGCATTTTGACACAAAGCATGATGCAGCTTGATGGACAAGTTGGCACCATTTTTGAACAATTGGTAGCAAGCTCCTCCCAGTCATCAATGTCAATGCTGCCATACTTCAAACAGAGCTTCAGAGTGTCTTTGAAATGTTTTCTTTGCCCTCCCCTAGATCACTGGTCATTTAACAGTTGAGAAAACAGGATCTGGCAGGGGAGACAGCCATCTGGACACTGAGTCTAGTCCATCGAAGTTGATCTCGCAGGTTTTGCCTGAATTCTTGTAGAACTGGCTTCAAGAAGGGCATTAGCGTTTGTTCGACAGTCCTTCCATTGAATCCAGAGGATGCGACGGAGGCAGTGCTGATGGAATTTCTCTAGCGCTCTTATGTGTCGTTGTTACACAGTTCAGGTTTCGCTGCAGTACAGGAGTATGGTGATGACAACCACTTGGTACACTATGTCACGGTCAGGCGAGGAGGGGTCGAAGGGCTTCCCTCTTTGCCCTCTCCTTGTTTAACCACAACAGGTTGATTTTTCTTTTTTTATATATATATATATATATATATATAAAGTGGATGGACTGGCCAATTCAGAAGCTATAGATTACTTACTTGCTATGATCATAACAAGAACCAATCCGCCAGGTTTTCTTGAGTTTAACAAAGAAAGAAAGAGGTTAACTTTATTGTACGTAAACAGAACTCATTAAAATAATAAACTATGTGCCAACTTTCGCACGTACATACACAGATAGATTACAGAATGGGCAAGGATCGATTGGTCAAGTTATAGCGTCCATAGAAAAAAGGGGTATACAGTCTATGGAGTTTGATGATTTGGCTGGCTTCTAGTTGAATTCGGCGGTCCTTTTAGTTTGAACAGATAGATGACTGACTCGGTGGGTCTCTCGGAGACAACGATGCAGATGATTTCCTCCAAAGGGGTTTCTGATTGTAGCCGGAATATGCAGAGGTAGTCAGTCAGCAGGCAGAGTTCAAAGCTTGCAAGCTGGAATGGAGACAGACAGACAGAGGGCTCCCCCCGCCCCCAAACTTGGGTCTGCATGTGTCAGAGTCCAGATGCTTCTCCTTGCTGCTGCAAAGAAACACCAGCTTATAACCACAAGGGGGGGGCTTGTCACATGACATCACCCAGTGATTCAAGCATTGTCGCTAGCAGTGTATTTCTTCCAGCTAAAAATAAGAGGCAGTTCCCTTAAACTTCCTGGGTCTTGGTTCTTGCTGGGATAAGCAGACATTTCATCTCCACCTCCCCTTATCTTGCAATGTAGGATAGTGTTGCAAATTAGGTGGCCATCTTAAGCTGCTAGCAAAGTAATCTTTTATCTGTTCCTTTTTAAATTTCTTTAAAAAATATAAATTCAGATCACCAGTCAGTGGATTAAAGAAAAAATTTCAACAAAGCACGTTGGCGTGACAACTAAGAACTTTTGTTAATTTGCGGAGGTCTTTGTTGTCAAACACTCGCTGCCGTAGTTTGTAGAAGGCTGAGCTGACGCGGCTAATCCGGTGATGGATCTCCTCGGAAGTGGTGGCCTTTTGAGAGAGGTGGCTGCCAAGGTATGGGAATTGCTCAACATATTTCAGTCTTTCCTTCAATGTATATAGGATGCAATATTTGGCTGACCAGGTGTGGGTTGATATGAGTTTTGTTTTGGCAACATTCAAGGACAGGCCGAGTGTCTTGTATGCAGAATTAAAGAGAACAAGATTTTCTTGCAAATCTGGTGCAGAGTGGGCAACACTGCAGTCATCTGCAAACTGTAGATCATGTATGTCTATGGTGGTCAGTTTAGTTTTTGCACAGAAGCAACTGTGGTTGAAGAGTTTTCCATCTAGGCAGTATTTAACACTCACACCAGAGGGCAGATGATCTTTCATGAGGTGAACTGCCACTGTAAGATAGACTGTAAATAGTATGGGGCCTATCACACAGCCTTGCTTGACCCCGGTCTGGATTTTGAAGGTGTCTGTTTCAGATTTCCCACTCAAAACAGTTGCAGTCATATCATTATGGAGCAACTGCAGGATTGTGATGAAGTTTCTTGAACAACCAAATCTTTGGAGCACAATCCACAGAGCATCGCAATTTCCTGAGTCAAATACTTTAGTCAGGTCAATGAATGCAATAAAGAGTTCCTGATGTTATTCTCGACATTTTTCTTGGATTTGTCTGGCAACAAAGACCATGTCAGAGGTTCCTCTGGAAAGTCTAAAGGCGCACTGTGTCTCTGGGAAGATTTCCTCAGTCACAGAAAGTAAGCGATTCAGAATAATGTGTGTCAGGATTTTCCCTGCTATGGGCAAAAGGGAAATACTTTGATAATTTCCACAGTATGGTTTCTCTCACTTCTTGGCATCTGGACTCTGACACATGCAGACCCAAGTTTGGGAGGTGGGGGAGCCCTCTGTTTGTCTGTCTGTCATTCCTGAAGTTGGGGGTGGGGAGTTCTTTTTCCCCCCAAATCTGTAGGATGAGTGCATGGAGTCTTGATATGAGCAAAAGCCCACCAGCATTGAAGACCTCAGTCAGAATACCATCAGGGCTGCAGGCTTTGCTGCTTTTCATCCATTTGATTGTTTGTTACAGCTCTCCCATTGATGGTTCGCCCATGGATTCTACCACAAGGTACTGGGGGATAGCCTGGAGAGTATCAGAGGATGGAATGGGAAGAGAGGGATGGCATGGGAGGGATGGACAAGACGATGCAATTGATTAAAAGTGTATTAATTTGACTGCAAACGTTTTGCGATTCTCTGGTAGTAGTAAAATATTATTGCAGATCTACATATAACCTATTATAACTTGTAGTTACAAATTGTATAGAAAACAAAAGTGAAACAAAACATTTTGTCAGAATTTCGTTTTCAACAGAAACACTCCCAAATGGTTCTGGCAGATCAATAGGAAGAATGAGTTTTTTTTTCCAAACAGAGCATTTTTGATTTGTCACCAGAATCATTGTTTAGAAGAGCAAAGGAACCAGTGTCTGTCTAATTTTGGAAGTTTTATTTTATATATTTTCGAAATAATACTTCATAGTTGAGGAATACAATTTTTGTAATAAGATTGTGATTCAATGAGGCCCCAACCCAAAGCATGCAACATATATTGAGCAAAAGGTTATCATTTTGGTGTTAGTAGAAAACTAGAACTGGGAATGTTAACAGTAATTATGACAGCACTATTTCTAAAATTTCGAAAGTTTCTAAAATTAAACCCGGTTAGGGTTAAACCAGGCAAAGGCTGAAAGGGAACCCCTAGCCCCTTCTCACCTGGTCAGAACAGAAATTTGGGGGCTAGCGTGCTGGATTTGACCCACAGACAAACGAGAAACTGGAAGTGGGAAGTCAAATTGATCCCAATAGAAAAAAGAGAAAAGATTTCAATTCGGGTTTTCTTGTGATTGTGCGTGCTAGAATATTAACATGTCTGTGACTGAAGCTAGTAGTTTCCCAAACCAGGGTGAAGTAATTAGGGATAAGTTAAAAGCACTGTCTATCGAGGAGTTGACAAAAATGGCTGAGCAGTGTGGGATCACATTATGTGACAAGGCTAGGAAGTCTAAACTCCTAAGGCTAGTGGCCAACCATTTTTCCCTTGAATCTGAAGGAGCAGAAACAGGGTTAGAAGAAGACTCCGACAGGGTATTGCTAGCAAAGATACAACTGGAACAGAGGAAACTTGAATTTGAGGAAAGAGAAAGAAAGAACCTTCCAGAAGGAAGGTAAAGAAAAGAGAGAGGAGAAAGAGAGACAGGAGAAAGAACCTTCCAGAAAGAATGCAAAGTGAGAGCTAAGGTGACTTGAGTTAACTAGGAGGCGACAGAGTAAGCCCCAGTGAAAGCATGGCCAATATGGAGGAGCGTAATTCAGGGTTGGCTACAGAATTGTTAAAACTTTCCCAAATGATCCCAAAATTCAATGAGGGAGATGTGGAAGCGTTTTTTGTGTCTTTTGAAAAACTGACAAGGCAGTTAAAGTGGCCAGCTGAGGTTTAGACTCTCCTGCTACAAAGCAAGCTAACCAGAAAAGCCCATGAGGTTTATTTCCTGGTGCCATATGAGAGTTAATCAAATTATGAATTGACAAAAAATGCTATCCTCGGGGCATGAGAGTTAGTACCGGAAGCCTATTGCCAAAAGTTTAGAACTCACAAGAATTAAGCTGATCAAACTTACTTGGAGTTTGAGAGAAGTAAGCAGCTGGCTTTTGACCAGTGGCTATGAAAATCTCAGAGAAGTAATTTTGCTCGAAGAATTTAAAAACTCTCTCCCACTCTCCATAAAGACCCATGCAGAGGAACAGAAGGTTCAGAGAGCCCAGCAAGCCACAGTGCTGGCTGATAAGTTTGCACTCATTTAGAAGTCGGTTTCCCAAGGGAAAACCTTTCCTCGTCACCCCTACAAATCCGAAAAGGACAAAGTGTAGGAAGATGATAGAAGCCCAAGCAGACCTCGGATGGAAAGAAAAGCAGGAGACACAGGGGACCCTCCTCCAACCAAAAAGCAAGGTGCTGTAAGTAGGAGTGAGACCAGGAGACCGGTGTGCTTCCATTGTAATAAAGCAAGACATTTAAGAGCTGACTGCTGGAAACTAAAGGGAAAGCCTGTAGGGTTACTCAGGGCACACCCGCTCAGTGATGGAAAAGGGACCCTTAACTCTTTAACCGCCGTAAGAGTGAGACCCAGGAAGCTTACTGCTGCAAGTGCAGGAAAATTTAATAGGCTTCCTGAAGGCTATCGGGGTTTTGTGTCTGAAGGAAGCATAACCCCACACCCCTCAAGTGGGACAAGCATGCCCATTGTAATTTTCAGGGACACAGGGGCCACTAGATCCTTTTTACTGGGAAAAGACCTGACCTTTCCCCAGAGAGTGAACATCAAAATGGTGGTGAATGGTATTGGAGGGCATTGTACGCCTGTACCTTTACACCGGGTGCACTTGGACTGCAACCTAGCTTCGGGACCGGTGACTGTAGGGATTGTCCCCAGTTTGCTTGTGGACCGGGCTGACCTGCTCCTAGGTAATGATCTGGCAGGGATGAAGGTGGTAGCTTCCCCTGTAGAGAAAGAGAGACTGCAGGAGGTCAGAGAAACAGGACACTGGCAGGAGATGGTCCCCTGCATTTTCCCTGAATGTATAGTGAATCAGGCCATGATCAAACCAGTTCCCCCAAAGGAGACTGAATTGGCACTGCAGGCAGATGACCATGAGCTCCTCTGAGACTTTCTTTGGAAAGTTAGAAGACCCAGGGAATTAGTTAAATGGATCTTCCCTAGCTGAGGCTCAGCGAGCTGACCCAGTATTGAAAGAGTTAGCACAGGTTGCCCAATCTGAAATTGAAGCAGCGGGAGTCACAGACTGCTACTATCTAAAGAATGAGATACTGATGAAGAAGAATGGCCCACAAGACTACAGTGGCTGTACATGTCGGTATATAAAAAAAACAAAGCCCAGATAAGATAACGGTTTGACTGGCCAAAACTCCACAAAGATGTGGTGGAGTACTGTAGGAGTTCCCAGTAAAAGGGATCTAGTGGCCCGTGTCCCTGAGAATGTGCCAGGTTGAGGGGAAACTCCAACCTACAGTGAAATCTGCACCTCTAAGTCCTGTATCGGTGTTTGGAGGACCCTCCAGCAGAGGGGCAGTGAACTGTAAGGGACCCCTGCCAAGAACAACAGGAGACAGGCAGGCACAAGGCTGACCAAAGGTTAGAAAGGAAAGAGGGAAAAAGGGACCAAGAGGGCAGGTTAAAGTAAGTCCAGGTGGAATCCCAGATGAAAACCCCTACTGTCCGGTCAGCCAACCCCAAAATATTTGAAAAGTTAAGACCCCACATTATCCTTTGTAAATACAGGCAATAGAAGCCCCACCAAAGTGGACAACAGCATTTGCAGGAAGCTGCAGAGACAAAAAAAGTCATCAAGAGGGAAGAGAAACCGTGAGTGATGCCTCACCTAGCCAAAGTGCCGCAGGGAGTGCAGTAGAATCTGGACAAATACCGGCAAGTAGGAGTGTCCCAGAGGACCAAGGGAAGATTAGCAAAGAATTCTCCCCACAGTCAAGAAAAAAAGGGGAACTAGCCATCGCCTAAGGTGAAAAGCCCTTGCATGACACATCAAAGCACTGAAAGAGAGTTTAGAATGGAACTGCCCACTGCCACCGCCCCTGAGCAGAACTCCAACCTAGGGCTAATTAAATCTAACCCTCCCCCTGCAGACGTCAACAAGAACAAAGACACCCAGAAATGTGCAGAATGAAAAACTTCCCCAAAAACGACATGTTTATTGGGATGCCAAAAAGGGCAGTTTAAAGCAGCACTGCTACCAAGAAAAGACAGGCTGTAACAACTGTTAGGATTTCCGAATGAATGATAGAGATGCATGAGTGTTTTTCTGTACTTATCTTCTCTCTAGTCCCTTTTAATGAAATGCCCTTTTTTTTTAAAATTGCATTTCATTCCGCTGGGTGTGGAGGTGTCATGAAGACCCCCACCTGCCAAGAATGAGGCATATTAATTTCATCACATGAACATTAATTTTAAACTGTTGCTGGAGTGAAAAAATGACTTGTTTTACAAGAGATCACCAGACATTTGGCTGGAGGACATTTGCATACCAAGAGACAGCACTTGGAGAGACAAAAGAATTGCTCACTGATTCAATTAACAGAAATTGGTCTGGGCAATGGTGATCCACATCTTGTCAGTGTAAGAGACAACACTACACCACCCCACACACCGAGAGTTTTGGAATCCACAAAAGACGCAGGAGTGTTTGTTGAAAAAACTTAAGTCACATGACTAACATGCTGGCCAACTTGGAGGTTTGATTTGTGCTCACAGGACAGTTTAAAGGCAGACTGCAGATTGCAACTGAACCTGGAACAAGACAGCCTCTCTGCTGGCTGGCTCTCCCTCACTTTCTCACAAGCCTCCGGACCCAATAAAGACACGTAAAGCTCAAGAGAGAAAAGACTCCTACATCGAAACAAGTTAAAGCATGCACTGGGCCCCAACCAACAGCAAGACTTACCGGCAACCAAAGACTCAACATCAAACTCAAAGGACTGTAACTAAAATCCATATATTGCCTCAAGCTTTTCCCCTTTATTTTTTTCTATCTTTTCTGTCTCTATCTGTGTATGCGTTTATCGCGTATGCATGCGTCACATATTCGTAGTCGGTAACCGAATTAGAGTTTCAGATTAATAAACGTCCGGCTTTCTTGTCTAAATATAAGAAAACCTATCTGATTTCTTTGCCTTACAATTGGAAAGCGGTGAACAAGGATTCACTGAGGGGGAGCTAACAACATGGTGTTGCTAAAATTAAACCCCTGGTTACAGTTAAACCAGGCAAAGGCTCAGAGGGAACCCCTAATTCCCTTCTCACCCGGTCGTAACAATGTTCTCTCACCAACAGATGGAAAATTCACTTGTTGTTCAAATTTTCAGATATCCAAACCTAGCAATCCCTAGCCACAAAAATCTATGAACAATTTAAGAGCTGCTTTCCTAACCAAACCACCCACCATTCACATTTCTATACAACTCAACTCTTTAATTATTTCATGAGACGTTGGCATCAATGGCAAGGCCAGCATTTGTTGCCCATCCATAATAGCCCTTGAGAAGATGGTGGTGAGCCACTGAACTGTTGCAGTCCATCTGGTGCAGTTAAACCCTCAGTGCTGTTGGGAATGGAGTTTCAGGTTTTTGATCCAGTGATAGTGAAGGAACTGCAATATAGTTCCAAGTCAGGATGGTCTGTGGTTTTGAGGGGGGAAATTTGCAGTCTGTGGTGTTCCCACGTGCCTCATGTCCTTGTCCTTCTAAGTGATAGAGGTCACTGCTTTGGAAGGTGCTGTCGAAGGAGTCTTGTCAAATTGTTGCAGCGCATCTAGTGCATGGTATACACTTCTGCAACTGTGCACATGTGGTGGATGTAATGAATGTTTAAGGTGGTGATTAGGGTGCCAAATAAGTGGGCTGCTTAGTCTTAGATGGTGTCAAGCTCCTTGAGTGCTGTTGGATCTGCAATCATCCAGGCAGGTGTACTGTATTCCATCACACTCCTGACTTGTACCTTGTAGATGGTGGACAGGCTTTGGGGAGTCAGGAGGTGAGCTACTCGGCACAGAATGCTGAACCTCTGACCTGTAGCCAGTGTATTTGTATGGCTGGTCCAGTTAAGTTGCTGGCCCATGGTAACCCCAGGATGTTGATTGTGGGGGATTCAGCAATGGTAATGCCGTTGAATGTCAAGGGGAGATGGTTAGATTCTCTCTTGTTGGAGATGGTCATTACCTGGCACTTGTGTGGCATGAATGTTACCTGTAATAACATAGGTAGATGGCTAGCAAACTTTAAAAGGTTCTGTGTATCACTGTTCAGTGTATACATTTTATATAAAAATTCCTGGAAACGAAACAGTGAGTCCTCAATGTGTTTCTGCTTTCTATTTTGATTATTTATTCAGCTGACAAATATTCAGCAAGCTCTCAAATTTTGTGCATGTTTGAGAAATGAAAGATATTGACTACCATCACTGTTTCTGGATTTTTGCACCAGATATTCACCTGAATTCACTGGTCTTTCCTATAAATGGACCTCATGTTCTTTCACCCTCAAAACCTAGTTAGACAAATAAACATGACCATCGATCATAACAGAATCCTCACTCTATACAAACTATGGAGATTGTTACGACCAAGGCAGGAGGAGTGCACTGTTTACTCTAGTTCCACTTCTCCATGGGTCACAACATGTCTTTAAATTTTTTCCCACTTACCGATACAGTCAATCATAGACTCTATTTTTATCCCAGAATAAAAGACACAAACCAGGTTTCTTTAATAAACAAAATTATCAGTTTATTATAAAAACAAGTCTTAACCAGTAACAAAATAAAACATAAACACAGATTGAAATATTAAAGTTCCCTTTTTCCCTTAGCTCCTCACGAACACACATAGACACATCATTAACCGGAAAAATAAAAGGATTTGCATTTCAGAGCTCGATTACAAAAAAAAAAGACAAAACAAAACTTGGGTTAAATACTTGCTAATTCATGAATAAGAGAAGATATGGAAAGATGTCCTTTGGTTTGGTTTGGCGTCCCAAATGCGTATAGATGGCTGTCACCAAGATCTTCCGAGAACAGTTCTTTTCAGGCAACATTGATGATTAGGTTGTGTAGGCTTCCAGGAAATGCAGCAACAGACATTTCAGACACAGGCCTCACAGGAGGAATGCAGCCACAGTCTCAGTCTGCTTCTTACACTTGTTTTTAGCTCCTCGAGAGATGGAAACTGGCAGGCTTTTTCCAAACTGCTGGAACGGAATGAGTAGGGATGGTTTGTTCTTCTTGGCAAGTTTTCTCCAACTCCTTTTCAAACCACTGTTCATCCCTAACTGCCTTTTGTAATAATTCAAAGTGAAACCAAAAACATGTCAGAGGTCAAGTCTCCTGACCTCTATAAATCTTGACCTGTAAACATCTGCCCAAGTCAAAAACAACCCCTGCTGGGTAATTATCTGCAGACAGGTGCTTTCCAGTAATTGTCTTCAAGCTCAGTCCAAAAACTTTCCGGTGACCTCCCTTAGAAAAAAAAAAGAGTTCCAGCATCTATGGAATGTTTTCAGTTTTGAAACAAATCAAAATTTTCCACAAAAAAAACAGAAGCACTCGTAACATAAAATACATATTGCCACACAAATTTTATCTTTACAGTGAAGTGCTATATTACTCTAAGATGAGGCACAGGTTCAAACCATCAGCTGTTACTTAAAAAAATGAAGTGTGTTCATTTCCCTACTTTCCCATTATGGAAAATAGACAGAACTTAAGCTTTATGAACATAGATCTACTTTTGTGATTTACATCTGCAAAAACTGAGCTGTTTCAACTTTTAGAACACTAACAGTACTTTCTAGCGCTGCAAAAACACTTTCTGCCAGATAGCAAAAATGAACATGTACGGGAAGAAACTCCCTTATACTTCTAAGATGGTGACTTGGTACACTAAGCTGTCAATAACAGTTATAACCACGTGGTGAAATCCTACAGTTTGAGATGTAAGCAGGAGGTTCCTAACTGCCCACCTTAGCTAAGCCCCTGGCCATGTGCATGATCCTTCTCACAATGACATGAAATATTTGATATTGTATATAACGTTGCGTACTAACTAACTCAATTACACTACTACTATGATGGGCTTTCCAGGTTCCACTTATTTTGATCAAATATCCCCAAAAAATAACACTGTGCCAAGGCACTTCACAGAGGCATTTTAAAACAAATTATGACATGGAGTCAAATAAGGAGATATTAGGGCAGATGAACAAAAGCTTGGTCAAAGAGGTAGGTTTTAAGGAGAGTCTTAAACGTACCACTGCATCATCACTATACCAGATCTTGAAAGGCCAGCATTTCTTATGTTATAATGGAATATGTACTGTGGTGATTGTTGCATAACAAAGCATAAAATGCGACACGAAAACATTGGGGACTCAAGTCCAATCACCTTTACAGCAAACTGTGGTAAACCCTCAAGTTACAATTTTTGGTCCTAAAAGGATTTATTTTCTCTTAACAATTTCACAGTAGTTTCCATAAGCAGGCACTCTCATTCTCCAGTCATCCAGATGCAGCATCCTCTTAATTCGCTGCCCCAGCAAAGTTGAGTGACCCCAAGAATTAACAATCATCCTATTTGAAGCAATCTGCATAATGAATTAGGTATCACCTACTCACAATTCCACACATTTCAGATGAGTGTTATGTTAAACACAGATCAGTTTCCACAGCTAAAATGAACATCTATATAATTAACAGTTTTGCATGCCCATAGCATATTTTACAAAAAAATCATTTTTGAGTGAAACACCAATGTCTGTGGGCCACAGAGAATCAATGGACCTATTAAAAAAAAATCCCTATCCACTAAACAAAACTAAAATTTTCAACAAAAGCACTTCAAAGTCCTTTGGGAAACCAAACTCAGTCCCTACCTATTTCATGAATTACTGTAGCCCTAAAATAAAATGTAGGCAGATTTTTCAAAGGAGAGGGAATCACAAAACATAACCATTCCGTTTTGCAAATTTCTCCAAACACTTTTTACGATACGTGCATTCTCTCTTTCAGATGCATTAGTGTTTCCTTTTCTCCTGTTCCTCAAATTCAGTCGGGCCTAACCTCACAGTATTTTTTGGCTTTTGTACATGCTTGATTTCAATCACGCTCATCCAGCAGTCTGTTCTTGCTCCTATTATTAAATACTCAGATACGAACATACAAAACTGGCACGCAGTAACAAGCCACTTGGTCCATCAATCCTGCCCCACACCAAGATAGCCAGCCCATCACAGCTAAACACTTCTTCCCTCCTGACCCTTCACCTACCTCACACCAATCCCTGCAGCCTCGTAATTTCCTGGGAGAGACAAAAAGGAGGGAAAAAACACTAAAATTTCTCTCCAACCCCCTCTGGCAATCAAATTTGGGTGGCTATTGGATGGGAAACTTGTTAAGAAGATTTTAAAGATGTTCTGCTGGTAAATTCAACAGGACAGACAGGAAACCCATACATCTGGGTTTTTCGTTCGAAAGCCTCTCCCCTCATTCTCTTCCAGCTCCAAGTAAATATCAGGCCAAACTGTGACAGAGTATCAATACTTCTTACTTACTATATGCATGCTGCTTACTTCAGCTCTCTTGAATACATCTAGATTGCTATACTAGCCATCCCTTCACAAACTCTATTTCCCCCTCTGCCAAATTATTCCAAGAAAATAATGCTTAGCTGAGGAATAAAACTGGACAAACACCCGGCATCGACCTAGGCACCAGAAACGACAACAGAAAACCCAGCTCTGCCGACCCTGCAAAGTCCTCCTTACTAACAGAGAGCTTGCGCCCAAAATTGGGAGAGCTGTCGCACAGACTAGTCAAGCAACAGCCTAACATAATCAAGGACCAGAATCAAACAGGGACACAGTGAAAAATAGTGGGAAGGGGACAGGTAATGTTAAAACGACAAGCCTTAAAGCTTTGTGCCTTAACGCATGGAGCATTCGCAATAAAGTGGATCAATTAATCGCACAAACAGATGGAAATGGGTATGATATAGTCGGGATTATGGAGACATGGCTGCAGGGTGACGAGGGATGGGAAATGAACATCCAGGGGTATTCAGTATTTAGGAAGGACAGACAAAAAGTAAAAGGTGGTGGAGTTGCATTGCTGGTTAAAGAGGAAATTAATGCAATAGTGAGGAAGGATATGAGCTCTGCCGATGGGGAATCTGTATGGGTAGAGCTGAGAAACACTAAGGGGCAAAAAACTTTAGTGGGGGTTGTATATAGACCCCCCAAACTGTAGTGGTGATGTTGGGAATGGCATTAAACAGGAAATTAGAGATGCATGCGATAAAGGAATATCTGTAATTATGGGTGACCTTAATCTGCATACAGATTGGGCAAATCAAATTCATGGAGTGGATACGGGATGGTTTGCTGGACCAATACGTTGAGGAATCAACTCGAGAACAGGTCATCCTAGACTGGGTATTGTGTAATGAGAGAGGAATAATTGACAATCTAGTTGTGAGAGACCCCTGGAGATGAGCGACTGTAATATGATAGAATTCTTCATCAAGATGGAGTTGATTCTGAGACAAGGGTTCTGAATCTTAATAAAGGAAACTACAAAGGTATGAGGCGCGAGTTGGCTATGATGGATTGGGAAACGTTACTTAAAAGGGATGACGGTGGAATGGGCAATGGCAAACATTCAAAGAGCACATGGATGAACTGCAACAATTGTTTATTACTGTCTGGCACAAAAGTAAATTGGGAAAGGTAGCCAAACCATGGCTTACAAGGGAGATTAGAGATAGATCCAAGAAAGAGGCAAACAAATTCACCAGAAAAAATAACAGACATGAGGATTGGGAGCAGTTTAGAATTCAGCAAAGGAGGACCAACGGATTGATTAAGAAGGGGAAAACAGAGTACGAGAGTAAACTGATGGGGAACATAAAAACTGACTGTAAAAGTTTCTATACATATGTGAAGGGAAAAAGATTAGTGAAGACAAATGCAGGTCCCTTACAGTCAGAAACAGGGGAACTTATCATAGGGAACAAGGAAATGGCTGACCAACTAAATACACACTTTGGTTCTGTCCTCACAAAGGAGGACACACATAACATATCAGAAATGTTGCAGAACACAGGGCTTAGTGAGAGAGAGGAACTGAAGGTAATCAGTATTAGTAGAGAAATGATGTTGGGGAAATTGATGGGATTGAAGGCCGATAAATCCCCAGGGCCTGATAATCTATACCCCAGAGTACTTAAGGAAGTGGCCCTAGAAATAGTGGCTGCATTGGTGGTCATCTTTCAAGATTCTATAGACTCTGGAACAGTTCCAACAGATTGGAGGGTAGCTAATGTAACACCACTATTTAAAAAGGGAGGTAGAGAAAAAACAGGGAATTATAGACCAGTCAGCCTGACGTCAGTAGTGGGGAGAATTCTAGAGTCCATTATCAAAGATTTTATAGCAGAGCACTTGGAGAACAGTGGTAGAATCAGACAGAGCATGGATTTACGAAAGGGAAATCATGCTTGACAAATCTACTAGAATTCTTGGAGGATATAACTAGTAGAGTTGATGAGGGGGAGCCAATGGATGTGGTTTATTTGGACTTTCAGAAGGCTTTCAACGAAGTCCCACATAAGGGGTTAGCGTGTAAAATTAAAGCGCATGGGATTGGGGTAGTGTATTGCGATGGATAGAAAATTGGTTGGCAGACAGGAAACAAAGAGTAGGAATAAACGGGTCTTTTTCCGAATGGCAGGCAGTGACTAGTGGGGTACTGCAGGGATCGGTGCTAGGACCCCAGCTATTCACAACATACATTAATGATTTAGATGAGGGAACTAAATGTAATATCTCCAAATTTGCAGATGACACAAAACTGGGTGGGATGGTGAATTGTGAGGAGGATGCAGAGAGGCTTCAGGGTGATTTGGACAAGTTGAGTGAGTGGGCAAATGCATGGCAGATGCAGTATAATGTGGATAAACGTGAGGTTGTCCATTTTGGTAGCAAAAACAGGAAGGCAGATTATCTGAACGGCTATAAAGAGAGAGGGGAATATACAATGAAACCTGGGTGTTCTCGTACACCAGTCGCTGATGGTAAGCATGCAGGTGCAACAGGCGGTAAAAAGGGCAAATGGTATGTTGGCCTTTATAGCGAGAGGATTCGAGTACAGGAGCAGGGATGTCTTGCTACAATTATACAGGGCCTCGGTGAGGCCACACCTGGAATACTGTGTCCAGTTTTGGTCTCCTTATCCGAGGAAAGATGTTCTTGCTTTCGAGGGAGTGCAGCGAAGGTTTACCAGACTGATTCCTGGGATGGCGGGACTGACGTATGAGGAGAGATTGAGTCGGTTAGGATTATATTCGCTGGAGTTCGAAAGAGTGAGGGGGAATCTCATAGAAACCTATAAAATTCTAACAGGACTGACAGGAAGATGCAGGAAAGATGTTCCCGATGTTGGGGGAGTCCAGAACCAGGGTTCATAGTCTAAGGATATGGGGTAAACCTTTCAGGACCGAGATGAGTAGAAATGTCTTCACCCAGAGAGTGGTGAGCCTATGGAATTCACTACCACAGAAAGCAGTTGAGGCCAAAACATTGTATGTTTTCAAGAAGGAGTTAGATATAGCTCTCGGGGTGAAAAGGATCAAAGGATATGGGGGGGGGGGTGGGGAGGAGAAAGAGAGCGGGAACAAGTTACTGAGTTGCATGATTAGCCATGGTCATAATGAATGGCAGAGCAGGCTCAAAGGGCCGAATGGCCTACTCCTGCTCCTATTTTCTATGTTTCTATAAAAGCAAAATACTGCAGATGCTGGAAATCTGAAATAAAAACAAGAAATGCTGGAAATAATCAGCAGCTCTGGCAGCATCTGTGGAGGGAGAAGCAGAGTTAACGTTTCAGGTCAGTGACCCTTCATCAGAACCCCCTGAACTGATAAGAACAGCCTGACATGGTCATATTCACGGAAACAGAACTTACATCCAGTGTCCCAGATGCCACCATCAGCATTCCTGGGTATGTCTTCTCCCACCAGCAGGACAGACCCACCAGAGGTGACGGCACAGTGGATACAGTCAAGAGGGAGTTGCCCTGGGAGTCCTCAATACTGACTCGGATCCCATGAAGTCTCATGGTATCGGGCCAAACATGGGCAAGGAAACCTCCTGCTGATTACCACCTACAGTCCTCCTTCAGCTGGTGAATCTGTACCCCTCCATGTTGAACAACACTTGCATGAAGCACTGAAGGTGGCAAGGGCACATAATGTACACTGGGTGGGTACTTCAATGTCCATCACCAAGAGTGGTTCAATAGCGCCACTGCTGACCGAGCAGGTCAAGTCCTGAAGGACATATCTGCAGAGAAGAGGAGAAACTTTTTCCCTCAGAGGGTCGTTAGTCTGTGGAATTCTCTTCCGCAGAAAGCAGTGGAGGCTGGGTCATTGAATTTATTAAAGGCTAAGTTAGATCGATTTTTGATAGACAAGGGAGTCAAGGGTTATGAGGTAGACAGGAAAATGCAGTTGAGACCACACCAGATCAGCCATGATCTTATCGAATGGCAGAGCAGATGCAAAGTGTTGAATGGCCTACTCCTGCTCCTAAGCGAGGGAACCAAGTGGGAAAAACCTACTAGACCTTGTCCTCAACAATCTACCTGTTGCAGGAGGTGGGTTGCATCTGTCAGATGCATCTGTCCATGACAGTATTGGTAGGAGTGACCACCATATGACCTTTGTGAAAACAAAATCCCGTATTCTCACTGAGGATACCCTCCATCACGTTGTGAGGCACTATGACTGTGCTAAATGGGATAGAATGAGAACAGATCTGGAAGCTCAAAACTGGGCATCCATGAGGCGCTGTGGACCATCAGCAGCAGCAGAACTGTTTTCAAACATAACCTAAAACCTCATGGCACAGCATATCCCTCACTCTACCATTACCATCAAGTCGGTGATCAACCCTGCCTCAATGAGGAGTGCAGGACAGCATGCCAGAAGCAGCACCAGGCATATCTAAAAAGGAGATGTCAACCCAGTGAAATTACAACCACAGGACCACTTGCTTGCCCAACAGCAAAAGCAGCATGCAATAGACAGAGCTAAGAGATCCCACAACCAACAGATCAAATCAAAGCTCTACAGTCCTGCCACAGCCAGTCGTGAATGGTGGTGGACAATTAAGCAATTAACAGGGCGGCACAGTGGCGCAGTGGTTAGCACCGCAGCCTCACAGCTCCAGCGACCCGGGTTCAATTCTGGGCACTGCCTGTGTGGAGTTTGCAAGTTCTCCCTGTGTCTGCGTGGGTTTTCTCCGGGTGCTCCGGTTTCCTCCCACAGCCAAAAGACTTGCAGGTTGGTAGGTAAATTGGCCATTATAAATTGCCCCTAGTATAGGTAGGTGGTAGGGAAATATAGGGACAGGTGGGGATGTGATAGGAATGTGGGATTAGTGTAGGATTAGTATAAATGGGTGGTTGATGGTTGGCACAGGTCAGTGGGCAGAAGGGCCTGTTTCAGTGCTGTATCTCTAAACTAAACTAAGCAGTCTCCACAAATATATCTATCCTTGCCTAAGTGGCAAGTAACATTCGTGCCACACAAGTGCCAGGCAATGACCATCTCCAACAAGAGAGAATCTAACCATCTCCCCATTGACATTCAACAGCATTACCATCGCTGAATCTCCCACTATCAACATCCTGGGGGTTACCATTGACCAGAAACTGAACTGGAGCAGCCATATAAATACTGTGGCTACAAGAGCAGGTCAGAGACTGGAAATTCTGCAGTGAGCAACCCACCTCCTGACTCCCCAAAGCCTGCCATCATCTACAAGGCACAAGTCAGGAACATGATGGAATATTCTCCACATGTCTGGATGAGTGCAGCTGCAACAACACTCAGGAAGCTCAACACCATCCAGAACAAAGCAGCCCGCTTGACCAGAAGCCCATCCACCATCTTAAACATTCAATTGCCTTCACCACCAGTACACACTGGCAGCAGTGTGTACCATCTACAAGATGCACTGCAGCAACTCACCATGCCTCCTTCGACAGTACCTTCCAAACCAGCTATCTCTTCCATCTATAAGAACAAGGACTGCAGATGCATGGGAACACTACAATCTGCAAGTTCCCCTCAAAGCCACACACCATCCTGGCTTGGAAATATATCGCCGCCGTTCCCTCACTGTGGCTGGACCAAAATCCTGGAACTCCCTTCCTAACAGCACTGTGGGTGTGCCCGCACCAGATGGCCTGCAACAGTTCAAGAAGGCAGCTCACCACCACCTGCTCAAGGGCATTTAGGAATGGGCAGCAAATGCTGGTCTTGCCAGTGACACCCACATCGCATGAAAGGATAAAAAAAAATTGGTAACTTATATTCTGTGCCTGATGGGTATGTTGCATTTTGCAATACCCAGGATCTAAAGCAGTCCCTGAAGCATCATTAGTATTGATGGACTCATTTGAATTTTTTTTTTAAGTTCTCAGAATCCCCTCCTGATGTTCCCAAACCACCCACCCTCCTGAGTTTTGCTAGCTTCTCTTTTACTAGCCTAGGATGGATACCATCAGGTCCTGGAGATTTGTCCATCATTTATTTCTCCATCACTTTTTTTCCCCCAGTTATATTGAATCTAATTGGTTCCTCCCCTTCCATTCCCCAGTGCTCTACCCTTCTCACTTGCCACACACTAGCACCTGGTCTTTAAGGTGCTATATACTGCTGCCATCCAAGTTGCTCAGTGAAGCAATCTTCTAATCTATAAATTTCAATGACCTCTTTTAATAGTGGCCAAACATTGAAAATTCCTACTTACATCAAACAAGAAATCAGAACCCAACCATACACTATGACCTTAAAGCATCTTTCCAAGAGAAGCACACAGGAAGGAGCTTCACTTCTAACTTTTTTTTTAAATCTGTAAGAATGTCTTGGGAAATTGACTAGTATTTTATTATTATAGATATAAACCACAAAAGATAAGTTAATTTTAATGGAAGGTACAATATACAAGGAAAGTCTGTAAAGCAGGGGTCCCCAAAGTATGGCCCACAGGCAAAATGCGGCCCAATTAATTTTTCTGACCAGCCCTCCGACAAATGTTTAAAATAAAAATCGATCACACAGATCAATTTAATAAGCATTAAGGTACGGCCGATGGAAATAGGTATAAATCTGACCATGCACAGCAGAAAAAACGCAAGCCCATAATGCATTGATGTCTCTCTACTCTCATTGGGTCAATTGTAAAGTGCATTGAGGCCAGCCAAAGGCAAGTAGCGAATAGGCCTATTAAACAGAATGCAGTGCAACGGTTCCCACTCTATATCAGACTTCAATATTTTTGTTGTCGTCCTTTTCAAGTACCGCATCATTATGCCATCATGTCAAAGAAACGAAAGATTGATGCAGAATGTTGCAAATTTAATGAAAAGTGGTCAGACAAGTATTTTTGTGTCCCTCACATAGATAAAATTATTTGCTTGATATGCCAAGAAACCATTGCCGTTTACAAGGAATATAACATTAGAAGGCATTATGAGACAAAACACCAGGACAGGTTCTCCGAATATACAGATGAAAGCGGAACAGTGGCGCAGTGGTTAGCACCGCAGCCTCACAGCTCCAGCGACCCAGGTTCAATTCTGGGTACTGCCTGTGTGGAGTTTGCAAGTTCTCCCTGTGTCTGCGTGGGTTTCCTCCGGGTGCTCCGGTTTCCTCCCACAGCCAAAAGACTTGCAAGTTGATAGGTAAATTGGCCATTATAAATTGCCCCTAGTATAGGTAGGTGGTAGGGGAATATAGGGACAGGTGAGGATGTGGTAGGAATATGGGATTAGTGTAGGATTAGTATAAATGGGTGGTTAATGGTCGGCACAGACTCGGTGGGCCGAAGGGCCTGTTTCAGTGCTGTATCTCTAAAAAATCTAAAAAAATCTAAACGCAGAAAGGAAAAATTTGAGCAGTTGAAAAAATCCCTTGCAGGCCAGCAAAACCTCTTCAAAAGGAAATTTGAGGAAAGCATTGCCTCTGTTAGAGCCAGCTACCGAGTGTCTCAGCTAATAGCAGAGGGCAGCAAGTCTTTTACAGCGGGAGAGTTTATCAGTGCATGCTACAAGTTGTCGAGGAAATATGCCCAGCAAAGCGAGACCTGTTCGAAGTTGTGAGTCTGTCACCTAGCACAGTTACTAGAAGAGTAGAGGACCTGACACAATTACAAGGTTATACCCAAAATTTTTATGCTTTTTCTATTGCTTTGGACGAGAGTAATGACATTGTTGACACAGCTCAGTTGATTATATTCATTCGTGGTATTGACGAATCATTCAACATTACCAAGGAACTGGCAGGGCTACATACTATGAAAGACACTACTACAGGGGCAGATATTTTTACGAACGTCTGCAAAACACTTGAGCGTCTGGATTTAAAGTGGGAAAATCTGAAGTGTGTTACCAGTGACGGAGCAAGGAACTTGACGGGGAAAAATGCCGGGATGATGGATAGAATTAACAACCACGTAGAATCAATGGGCACAGCAAAACCAATCGGATTACACTGCATTATCCATCAACAGTCGCTTTGTGGAAAGGCACTAGATTGCGATGAGGTAATGAAAGTCTCAGTGTCGACGGTAAATTTCATCCATTCTCGTGCACTCAACCACAGACAATTCCAAAGTTATTTGGAAGAAACTGATGCACAATACAGCAACGTGCTCTACCACACTGACATTTGATGGCTCAGTCAGGGCAGAGTACTCAAATGATTTTTGGAGCTGTGTACCGAAATCAACACATTCATGACTGAAAATGGCAGGCCTGTGAAAGCCAGTGGCTATGGAAGCTCACTTTTCTAACCCATCTGACTCAGTACATAAATGATTTCAACATGAAATTGCAGGGCAAAGGGAAGCTAAGCTGCGATTTATATAGCTATGTGAAAGGGTGCGAGATGAAGCTGCAGATGTTTAGTAAGCAGTTAACTGAGGGCAAACTCGATCATTTTCCAGCTTGTGCAACTCTCAAACAGAGCCAAACTCTGGGAACGGAATTTCCAAGGGACATGGCAGTGCAAAAGGTTGCATTGCTACAAGAGCAGTTTTCCGAGAGATTCCAAGATTTCCGACATGATGCTGGCATACGGCTTTTTGAAAATCCATTTGCTGTCAGTGTTGATTCAGCACCAGAATCTCTACAAATAGAACTCATTGATCTCCAGACAAACAATGTTTTGAAGGACAAGTACAATGAAGGTGATTTGATTGCATTCTACAAGCACCTCCCAAGTAACAATTTTTCATGTCTGAAAAAAATTGCGCAGAGCTTCATTAATATGTTCGGCAGCACGTACATTTGTGAACAGACATTTTCACGGGTGAATATTGCCAAATCAAGGTTCAGATCAAGACTATCCGACTATCATCTGCACGCTTGAGTGTGCATTGCTGTCTCCAATATGACCCCAGACACTGGCTGCTTATTCAGTGAGAAGCAAGTGCATAAATCACACTGAGGGTTTCAGAGAATGATTCCTGCATCAGGCCTGGGAGGGTGAGTACATATTTGTAAATGGCCCTTTGGTAAAAAAAAGTTTGGGGACCCCTGCTGTAAAGGGTTAATTACCCTTTGCAAGGGGTCAATGTGTAAAACGGCCAGTCTGAATACTTTCTATTGTCTCAATATATTAGTCAAAAGAGATAGAGATTAAGATGAAGAAGAAGTGTGCTTATGACAGATGTCAGGTGGATAATACAATGGAGAACCAGGCTGAATTTAGAAGGTTCAGAGGGGAAGTGGAAAACTAAATAAGAGAAGCAAAGAGGGAATATGAAAATAGACTGACAGCTAGCATAAAAGGAAATCCTAAAATATTCAATAGACATATAAATGGCAAAAAGGTGGTAAAAGGAGTAGGGCCAACTAGGAACCAAAAAGGGATTTACACATGGAGGCAGGGGAATAGCTGAGTTGCTAAATAAATACTTTGCATCTGTCTTTACCAAGGAAGATGCTACCCAGGCCACGGTGAAAGAGGAGGTAATTAATACACTAGAAGGATTTAACGTAGATAAGGAGGAGGTATTGGATAGGCTGTCTAAACTTAAAGTTGCTAAGTCACCAGGACCAGATGACATGCATCCAAGGACAGCGAGGGAAGTGAAAGTGAAAATTGCAGAGGCCATAATTTTCCAGTCTTCCTTAGACTCAGGGGTGGAGCCAGAGGACTGGAGAATTGCAAATGTCACACCCTTGTTCAAACAGGCTAGTCAGTTTAACTTCAGTGGTGGGGAAACATCTAGAAACAATAATTCAGGACAAAATTAATAGGCACATGGATAAATGTGCGTTAATTAAGGAAAGCCAGCACAGATCTGTTAAGGGAAAATTGCATTTAAATAACTTGCTGGAGTTTTTTTTGAAGAGGTAACAGAGAGGGTTGATGCGGGCAATGCTGTTGATGTGGTGTACATGGACTTCCATAAGGCATTTGATATAGTGCCACACAACAGATTCGTGAGCAAAGTTATACTCATGGAATAAAAGGGACAGTAGCAACATGGATACAAAATTGGCTATGTGACAGGAAACAGACAGTAGTGGTTAATGGATGTTTTTCGGGCTGGAGGAAGGGCTGTAGTGGAGTTCCCCAGTGATCAGTGTTGGGACCCTTGCTGTTCCTGATATATATTAATGACCCAGACCATGGTGTGTTGAGCACAAATTCAAAATTTGCAGATGATTCCAAGCTTGGAAGCATTGTGAACTGTGAGGAGGATAATGTAGAACTGCAAAAGGACACAGACAAGTTGGTGGAATGGGTGGACAAGTGGCAGATGAAGCTCAATGCAGAGAAATGTGAAGTGATTCATTTTGGTAGGAAGAACATGGAAAGAAAATACAGAATAAAGGGTACAATACTAAAGGGGATGCAGGAGCAGAGGGACCTGAAGGTATACGTGCATAAGTCATTGAAGGTGGCAGAACAGGTTGAGAGAGCGGTTAATAAAGATTACAGGATCCTAGGCTTCGTTAATAGGGGCATAGAGTGCAAGAGCAAGGAGGTTATGTTGAACTTGTACAGGACACTAGTTCGGCCTCAGGTGGAGTATTGCGTCCAGGTCTGGGCGTCGCACTTCAGGAAAGATGTGAAAGCATTGGACAGAGTGCAGAAAAGATTCACGAGAATGGTTCCGGGGTGGGGAACATCAGGTATGAAAGTAGATTGGAGAAGTTGAGACTGTTTTCCTTCGAGAAAGCTGAGAGGCAATTTGACAGAGGTATTCAACATAAAGTGGAGCTGGATAGACTAGATAGGGAGAAACTGTTCCCTCATGCGAAAGGATCTAGAACAAGAGGGCACAGGTTTAAAGTAAAAGCAAAATACTGCGGATGCTGGATATCTGAAACACAAACAAGAAATGCTGGAAATACTCAGCAGGTCTGGCAGCATCTGTGAAGAGAGAAGCAGAGTTAACATTTCAGGTCAGTGACCCTTCTTCAGAACTGGCAGATATTAGAAATGTAAAAGGTTTCAAGCAAGTAAAGCGGAGGGTGGGGCAAGAGATAACAAAAGAGGTGTTGACAGGACAAGGTTACAGAGAATAAGTGACCAGAAGGTCATGCCTTTGCTCCATGACCTTCTGGTCAGTTATTCTCTGTGATCTTGTCCTATCAACACCTTCTCTTTTGTTATCTCTTGCCCCACCCTTGCTTTACTTACTTAAAACCTTTTACATTTCTAATATCTGCCAGTTCTGATGAAGGATCACTGACCTGAAACGTTAACTCTGCTTCTCTCTTCACAGATGCTGCCAGACCTGCTGAGTATTTCCAGCGTTTCTTGTTTGTGTTACAGATTTAAAGTAATTGGCAAAATCAGCAGCAGTGACATGAGGAAAAACATTTTCACACAACGAGTGGTTAAAGTCTGGAATGCACTGCCTGAGTGTGTGGTGCAGGCAAGTTCGATTGAGGCATTCAAAAGGGAATTAGGCTGTTATCTGAAAAGGAAGAACGTGCGGGGTTACAGGGAGAAGGCGGGGTTATGGCACTAGATGAATTGCTCATTCGGAGAACTGGTGCAGACACGATGGGCTGAATGGCCTCCTTCTGTGTAACAATTCTGAGATTCTGTGATTTATAACAATTCACTGTGAAAACCTGCATTTTTCTCTTTGACATACAATTAAATTAAAATCTGACTTTCAGATGAGTTGCTAAACTGAGTCCTCGCCTGCCTGGACATATGGATGTAACGATAATCCATGGCCCTATCCAAAGGGCTGGGGAGTTTTTCTCAGTGTCCAGAACAAGGTTTATCCCTCAACCACCAAAAAGCAAAACTGGTTACTTCTCATTGAATATATGGGATCTTCCTGTGTCCAAATTGTTTGCTGCTTTTGTCTGCACAAAAACAGTGATTAAACTTCAGAAGTAACTCATTAGCTGTGAAGCACTTGGGGAAGTTCTGAGGTATCAAAGGTGATAAATAAATGAAGATTTTTTTAAATTCCCTTTTTTATGTCTTTGTAGTCATTTGATCTGCTTCAAATTAATGAGATGAACTTTAATGAGATTATAATTCATAATACAAAAGCTTCATTCAACAATTGCAAACACATGTATGTGCATGTATACGTATACACAGACACAGAAAATTGGAGCCCAGCAAAAACACACAAGTTAGCCAATGGTTCAATCAAATCAAACTCTTCCAAACATTCACAACAGGCATCAAATTAGCTCATTTCCGATACAAGAACCTTTGCAATTACAAACTATGCAACTATTAGCAATTTAACACAGCAGCTCAATATAACTAAGAATCAATGGACTCCTCTGATCTCTGAAACAACAGCCACCACCAGAACAATAGTTTAAACCAAAATAAAGAAAACAGACACTTTCTTTCGCTTCTTTCCTTCTTCCACCAACCCCAAATTCCCTCCGTGACACCTCCTCCATGAACCCTGACCCCTCATCCCTTCACACAGCACCTCCCCATGCAATCGCAGGTGGTGGAAAAGTTGCCCTTTTACCTTCTCTCTCCTCATCATCCAAGGCCCAAAACACTCCTTCCAGGAGAAGCAGCGATTTACCTGTACTTCTTTCAATCTAGTATACTGCATTCGCTGCTGACAACATAGTTGTTTCTATATTGGGAAGACCAAACGCAGATTAGGTGACCGCCTCGCGGAACACCTCCGCTGAGACTGCAAACATGACCCTGAGCTTCTGGTTGCTTGCCATTTTAATTCACCACCCTTCTCTTATGTCCACATTTCTGTCCTTGGCCTGCTGCACTGTTGCAGTAAAGCTCAATGCAAGCTCAAGGAATAGCACCTCATCTTCCAATTCGGCACTCTACAGCCTTCTGGACTCTGAGTTCAACAGTTTCTTTTTAGAATTAGAATTAGAATATTACAGCGCAGTACAGGCCCTTCGGCCCTCGATGTTGCGCCGACCTGTGAAACCATCTGACCTACACTATTCCATTTTCATCCATATGTCTATCCAATGACCACTTAAATGCCCTTAAAGTTGGCGAGTCTACTACTGTTGCAGGCAGGGCGTTCCACGCCCCTACTACTCTCTGAGCAAAGAAACTACCTCTGACATCTGTCCAATATCTATCACCCCTCAACTTAAAGCTATGTCCCCTCGTGTTTGCCATCACCATCCGAGGAAAAAGACTCTCACTATCCACCCTATCTAACCCTCTGATTATCTTATATGTCTCTATTAAGTCACCTCTCCTCCTCCTTCTCTCCAACGAAAACAACCTCAAGTCCCTCAGCCTTTCCTCGTAAGACCTTCCCTCCATACCAGGCAACGTCCTAGTAAATCTCCTCTGCACCCTTTCCAAAGCTTCCACATCCTTCCTATAATGCGGTGACAAGAACTGCACGCAATACTCCAGGTGCGGTCTCACCAGAGTTCTGCACAGCTGCAGCATGACCTCGTGGCTCCGAAACTCGATCCCCCTACTAATAAAAGCTAACACACCATATGCCTTCTTAACAGCCCTATTAACCTGTTTCAGAGCATGATTGCCATTGTTTTTAATTTCTTTAATTTTTTTTTTAAACCATGTGCCTGTCTTAAACTAGTTTTTGCTTTCAGACAGAACTGTTCATTATTCTACCATTAACACTCTCTCTCGACTAATGCTTTGTCTTTTACTACAACTATTAGCACTCCCTTTGCCTCTTGTTCTGTCTCTCTGTCCTCCGCCCTATCACACACCAACTCGTTTTTCTTCCCCCAGCCCCCCCTTTCACTTGCTCAAAGCCAATTACATTTCTAGCCTTTGCCAGTTTTGATGAAAGGTCGTAGACCTGAAACATTAACTCTGTTTCTCTTTCCACAGACGCTGCCAAACCTGCTGAGTATTTCCAGCACTTTGATTTTATTTCAGATTTCCAGCATCCACAGTATTTTGCTTTTATAACCCCAAATTAAGTGTGGTCATGTAGCAGAAAATTACTTTTTGAAAAAGAAATCAAATGAGGTAATGAAAATGGTATAAGAGATACAAAAAGGTAACTGCTAATCATCCACGGCATGCAATTCTACAAGGCCAGATTATTGAAAGGTCCAGCAGGACACAAGATCTGCTAGCATGAACAGTGAGCTAACATGAATATTGAGAGAGAAGCAGTTCTCTGAAAATTCAACAACTGTCAACACCCCAATCAGCATTTAAATTTGAAACAAAAACAAAAGTGCTGAAAAAACGCAGCACGTCTGGCAGCATCTGTGGAGAGAGAAGCAAAGTTAATGTTTCAGGTCTGTGACCTTTCATCAGAATTGGCAAACGAGAAAAGAATTAGGTTTTAAGCAAGTGAAGGGGAGGGGGTGGGGAGAGAACAAAGGGGAAGGTGTCTGATAGAGCAGAGGGTGATTAAATAACAAAGCTGTCCTGGGACAAAGGTAAAGCGCGTGTTAATGCTTGTGGTGAAAGACAAAGCATTAGTCCAGACAGACTGTTAATAGCAGAATAATAAGCAGTTACATGACTACATAAAAAGCAGGTACATGGTTAAAAAATATTTTAAAAAAGGCCAGTTACGCTCTGAAGTTATTGAACTCAATTTTCACTCCGCAAGGCTGTAGCGTGCCTAATCGAAATTTCAGGTGCTGCTCCTCGAGCTTGCGTTGATGTTCACTGGAACAGTAGAGCAGGCCAAAGACAGAAATGTGGGTATGAGAGCAGGGGGAAGTGTTGAAATGGCAAGCAACCAGAAGCTCAGGGTCATGCTTTCGGACTGAGCGGAGGTGTTCAGCAAAGCAGTCACCCAATCTGTGTTTGGTCTCCCCAGTGTAGAGGAGACCGTATTGTGAGCAGCGAATACAGTATACTAAATTGAAAGTACAAGTAAATCGTTTCTTCGCCTGAAAGGAGTGTTTGGGCCTTGGATAGTGAGGAGAGAGGAGGCAAAAGGGCAGGTATTACACCTCCTGTGGTTGCATGGAAAGATGTTGTAGGAAGGGGACGAGGTGTCGGGGGTAATGGACCAGGGTGTTGCGGAGGGAACGATCCCTTCGGAATGCTGACAGGGAGGAGAGGGAAAGATGTATTTGGTGGTGGCATCACGCTGGAGGTGGCGGAAATGGTGGAGGATGATCCTCTGGATGTGGAAGCTGGTGGGGTGGAAAGCGAGGACAAGGGGAACCCTGTCGCAGTCTGGTAGGGAGGGGAAGGCATGAGGTCAGAAGTGTTCAGTTGAATAGAACTAGCATTTGAATTCAGAGCAAAATATTGCAGATGCTGGAAATCTGAAATAAAAACAGAAAATGCTAGAAATACTCAGCACGTCTGGCAGCATCTGCGGAGAGAGAAAAAGAGTTAATGTTGCTGGTCGATGATCCAACTGCGAAAGTTGGAAATGTAATAGGGTAGGTCAAATGGGGAAAGGTAGAAAAAAAAGAACAAAAGGGAAGATCTGCGATTGTGTGGAAGACAGGAGACATTAAATGACAGTTGTTGGGCAGAGCCAAAGCAAGTAGTAATGGGACATGTAAAGAAACAAAAGATGTGTCTAGAGGAAGTGTGAACGGCAGAATAATGAACAGCTGCCATCCGAAAGCAAAAACAAGAGTAAGACAGAAACAGACAAGGAAAGGAAAAAAAAATTGAGTTGCGGTCTGAAATTATTGAACTCAATATCGAGTCCAGAAGGCTGTAAAGCACCTCATTGAAAGATGTGGTGCTGTTCCTCGAGTTTGCATTGAGCTTCACTGGAACACTGCAGAAGGCCAAGGACAGAGAAGTCAGCATGATAGCATGCTGGAGAATTAAAATGGCAGGCCACTGGAAGCTCGGGGTCATGCTTGCAGACTGAACGGAGGCGTTCCTCAAAGCAGTCACCCAATCTGCGTTTGGTCTACCCAATGTAGAGCAGACCACATTGTGAGCGGCAAATCTTCTTTGGCCTCCTTATCTCGAGAGACAATGGGTCAGCGCCTGGAGGTGGTCAGTGGTGTGTGGAGCAGCGCCTGGAGTGGCTATAAAGGCCAATTCTAGAGTGACAACACTCTTCCACAGGTGCTGCAGAAAAATTTGTTTGTCGGGGCTGTTACACAGTTGGCTCTCCCCTTGCGCTTCTGTCTTTTTTCCTGCCAACTGCCAAGTCTTTTCGACTCGCCACACTTTAGCCCCGCCTTTATGGCTGCCCGCCAGCTCTGGCGAACGCTAGCAACTGACTCCCACGACTTGTGATCAATGTCACAGGACTTCATGTCGCGTTTGCAGACGTCTTTAAAGCGGAGACATGGACGGCCGGTGGGTCTGATACCAGTGGCGAGCTCGCTGTACAATGTGTCTTTGGGGATCCTGCCATCTTCCATGCGGCTCACATGGCCAAGCCATCTCAAGCGCCGCTGACTCAGTAGTGTGTATAAGCTGGGGATGTTGGCCGTCTCGAGGACTTCTGTGTTGGAGATACGGTCCTGCCACCTAATGCCAAGTATTCTCCGGAGGCAGCGAAGATGGAATGAATTGAGACGTCGCTCTTGGCTGACATACGTTGTCCAGGCCTCGCTGCTATAGAGCAAGGTACTGAGGACACAGGCTTGATACACTCGGATTTTTGTGTTCCGTGTCAGCGCGCCATTTTCCCACACTCTCTTGGCCAGTCTGGACATAGCAGTGGAAGCCTTTCCCATGCGCTTGTTGATTTCTGCATCCAGGGACAGGTTACTGGTGATAGTTGAGCCTAGGTAGGTGAACTCTTGAACCACTTCCAGAGCATGGTCGCCAATATTGATGGATGGAGCATTTCTGACGTCCTGTCCCATGATGTTCGTTTTCTTGAGGCTGATGGTTAGGCCAAATTCGTTGCAGGCAGCCGCAAACCTGTCGATGAGACTCTGCAGACACTCTTCAGTGTGAGATGTGAAAGCAGCATCGTCAGCAAAGAGGAGTTCCCTGATGAGGACTTTCCGTACTTTGGACTTCGCTCTTAGACAGGCAAGGTTGAACAACCTGCCCCCTGATCTTGTGTGGAGGACAATTCCTTCTTCTGAAGACTTGAACGCATGTGAGAGCAGCAGGGAGAAAAAAATCCCAAAAAGTGTGGGTGCGAGAACACAGCCCTGTTTCACGCCACTCAGGATAGGAAAGGGGTCTGATGAGGTGCCGCTATGTTGAATTGTGCCTTTCATATTGTCATGGAATGAGGTGATGATACTTAGTAGCTTTGGTGGACATCCAATCTTTTCTTGTAGTCTGAAGAGACCACGTCTGCTGACGAGGTCAAAGGCTTTGGTGAGATCAATTAAAGCAATGTAGAGGGGCATCTGATGTTCGCGGCATTTCTCCTGTTTCTGATGAAGGGAGAACAGCATGTCAATGGTCGATTTCTCTGCTTGAAAGCCACACTGTGCCTCAGGGTAGACGCGCTCGGCCAGCTTCTGGAGCCTGTTTAAAGCGACTCGAGCAAAGACTTTCCCCACTATGCTGAGCAGGGAGATTCCACGGTAGTTGTTGCAGTCACCGCGGTCACCTTTGTTTTTATAGAGGGTGATGATATTGTCATCGCGCATGTCCTGAGGTACTACTCCCTCGTCCCAGCACAGGCAAAGCAGTTCATGTGGTGCTGAGAGTATAGCAGGCTTGGCACTCTTGATTATTTCAGGGGTAATGCTGTCCTTCCCAGGGGCTTTTCCGCTGGCTAGAGAATCAATGGCATCACCGAGTTCCGATTTTGTTGGCTGTACGTCCAGCTCATCCATGACTGGTCGAGGCTGGGCTGCATTGAGGGCAGTCTCAGTGACAACATTCTCCCTGGAGTACAGTTCTAGGTAGTGCTCAACCCAGCGGTCCATTTGCTTGCGTTGGTCAATGATTATGTCCCCTGATTTAGATTTGAGGGGGGTGATCTTCTTGATGGTTCTCCCAAAAGCTCTCTTAATGCCACCATACATTCCTCTGATGTTTCCGATATCGGAGGCCAGCTGAATATGACTGCATAGGTGTTGCCAGTAGTCATTTGCGCAGCGCCTGGCTGTTCTTTGTGCAGTGCTTCTGGCTGCTTAAAGTGCTACGGATGTTAACTCGCTGGGGGCTTTCTTGTAGTTCAACAGTGCAATGCGCTTAGCGGCTATGACAGGTTCCAGCTCTTTAGTATGAGATTGAAACCAGTCTGCATTCCTCTTCGCACGTTTGCCGTAGGTGGTCAAAGCTGACTCATAGATGGCGTCTCTGATGTGGGCCCACTTGGTCTCAGCATCCCCTGTGGGAGTGTTTTGAAGGGCTGTTACAAGTGAGTTTAGAAATTTTTGTAACAGCTGTGGATGAGAAATTCTGCTCGTGTTGATGCGCGGGTGGCCCTTCTGCTTGGAATGATGCAACATCTTTGGTCTGAGTCTAAGCTTGTTGCACACCAGGGAGTGGTCGGTGTCGCAGTCCATGCTGTGGAAGCTGCGTGTGATTTGAACACTGTTTAAGGAGGCTCGCCTTGTGACTATGAGGTCTAGCTGGTGCCAACGACGCGATCTTGGGTGCCTCCATGAAACCTGGTGACAGGGTTTAGTGTGAAAGAACGAGTTGGTGATGCAGAGGTTATGATAGGTACACAACTCAAGCAGTCTCTGCCCATTCTCATTCATCCTTCCAACGCCATAGCGCCCAAGGCAGGAGAGCCATGAGTCATGGTTGGCCCCAACCCTGGCATTAAAGTCCCCCAGCAGGAACAGGTGTTCGGTGTTGGGGATGCTACTAATGATATTATGGAGTTCCTCGTAGAACTGGTCTTTAGCTTCAGGTGGGGAGCAGAGTGCTGGAGCATAGATGCTGAGTAGGTGTACTGGACCAGAGGTGGTGAGCAGTCGGATGGACAGTATGCGTTCCGAGCCATTTGAGGGAGGCTCTATCATGCTGAGCAAGGAGTTTCTGCTGGCGAAGCCCACTCCATGCTGTCTTGGTTCTTCAGGATCCCTGCCCTGCCAGGTGGTGGTGTAGTCTTGCTTTGGTCTCCCCAACGTAGAGCAGACCACATTGTGAGCAGCGAATACAGTATACTAAATTGAAAGAAATACATGCAAATCGCTGCTTCACCTGGAAGGAGCGTTTGGGGCCTTGGACAGTGAGGAGAGAGGAGGTAAAGGGGCACATATTGCATCTCTTGCACTTGCATGGAAAGGTGCTGTGGGACGGGATAGGATGCTGGGGGTGACAGAGGAGTGGACCAGGATGATGCAGAGGGAATGGTCGCTTAAGAATGCTGAAATGGGAGGGGGAAATGTGTTTGGTGATGGCTTCATGCTGGAGGTGGCAGAACTGGTGGATGATGATCCGCTGATTACAGAGGCTGGTGGGATGGAAGGTGAGGACATGGGGAACCCCATCATGGTTGGAAACGGTCGAGGACCTTGTCGACCAGTGAGGGGAGAATCCTCAGTTAAAGATAAAGGAAGACTTATCTGAACTTATGTGGAAGGTTGCGTCATCAGAGCAGATGCGATGGAGACGGAGAAACTGGGAGAATGGAATGGAGTCCTTACAGGAAGCATGGCGTGAGGAAGTGTATTCGAGGTAGCTGAGGGAGTCAGTGGGCATATAATGAATATTTGTTACTATTTGTTGAATCATGCTGTTTGTGGGAGCTGGCTATGGACAAATTAACGGCCACATTTCCTACATTACAAAAGTGAATACACCTCAGAAATACTTCATTGGCTGTAAAGAGCTTTGGGACATCCTGAGGTCATAAAGGTGCCATAAAAATTCAAGTTTTTTTTTTAAATCTAACATTCAAGTTCCTGCCGGCTATAAAACCTGCTAAATTTGGACTGAGGTCAATAGTAAAAGCCAGCATATTATAGGGAACAAAACTCTAACTACCAGATCACTCCATGGCTGTTACATTTCCATCGCCAATTTACACCCATATACATAGATTTTTCTGCTAAATACTTTTGAAGCGCATAGCAACTAACTGAAAGAAGTACTGTGCTTGTGTACATTTATTCAATTAGGCACTGCAATAAAAGTAGGGTGGAAAATGACAGCATGTAGGCACAAGTCAGATATGGGATGTTGAAATCACTCAATGAGATTGCAATCATTTTTCTATTTTTTTGGATTCACATTTAGAGTCATAATACAAAGTAGTATCCCAAAATTCCAATTTGATCCCCTTATCAGCCAACTTATTCCACCGAAATAGAGCAATTAGTAGCTAAACTGACCAGGAAGGCCTCAGGCTCGACACCCAGTCGGTGCTCAGTTAGTTGATCTCAGCCAGAACATTAGGGGCACTACAACTAGCCAAAGCACCCCTGGTGAAAGAGGACAGGCATGAAAGGATCAGATTTAGCAGTGATGACACATGATTAAGTAGCCTGGTGATACTCATTAGCAAGTTCCATGGATGAATAATAGTGACTTAAAGAAGGTTCTGTTAAGCAACTACAGCCATTGCAACTGTATAGCAGCAAGGCATCAGCTTATTCAAAGATCAATTATGCAATGAAAGACACTTGCTTATTTGTACACAAAGTAGGCAAATCAAAATACAATTAATCTGAAGGGCATAAAATCTTCTTGAGGGGAAGGATGTTGGGGGCAGGGTAGTGGAGTGGAATTTTTTTTTTAATCATTCACGGGATGTGGGCATCGCTGGCTAGGCAGCCTGATTTACCTGACCACACATAATTTTACTTGCAGTCTACCATAACTTCATGCAATTGTGTTTTAAATAATTGTCTGAAACCAGGCTAAATCATTCCCGGCAGTGTATTGAAGGTATCTGAAAAAGAGAGCAAGTGTAGTCTAAAGCTTGGATTCAGAGCCAAGGGAACATTTGTCCTAAACAGTGGAATTACAATTGATGATAATTACATAAATTAATTTTGTATTCAATAAACCTTTTAAAATTATGAAGGACTTGCAGGATATATTCATGCAATCAGCAGAGCTTCTCTCTGGGAACTGCCCATTTTAGAAAAAAAAAAGTCACCAGCATTCACATTCGGTTAAACCACATACAAATGCAAATTCTGGAAATCTGAAATAAAAACAGAAAATGCTGGAAATACTCAGCAGGTCAGGCAGCTTCTGTGGAGAGAGAAACAGTTAACATTGCAGGTCAATGACCTTTCATCAGCAGCATTTTCTATATAGGTTAAACCATTTCACTTTGAAAAAAGAAAAGCATGAAAATAAAAATAGACAGGGTTCCAGAATATTCCACAAGAGTAAGGTTTCAAAAGTGTAGCAGCTAACATTTAAGCTTCAGATTGATTTTCTTCAAAAACAAAGTCTACTCCAGCTATTAGCAGAAAATGAGTTATGGAAGCAGAACATTTAACTGGCAATTATCCAAATGCACAAGTTTAAAAAATTACCTAGTGGTTGCTCTCACGGTGATGGCTAACAGTATTTTACTGTCTGAGGCTTTACTGTTTCCAAATTAATTCATTGGAGTTGAGCAACGCTCTCCCCACTTTCATACCCCAGTCCTCCTCACATGCAAGAGTAGAACCTCTTTCACCATGATTATAATGCACATAAATGATTTGGACACAGGCACAATTTGCTGACAATACAAAATTAAGGTACATGACAAACTATGACAGGATCATGTGTCTCACATATGGGGGCACTGAATACAAAATTAAAAAGGTGATGTTAAATCTGTACAAGATTGTTTGGAGCAGCTACTGTGTGCAGTTTGGGCCTATTATAGAAAGGATAATGTAGCTATGATATAAATGTGACACACTTTCACTAGGATACCAGATATGGTTCAGATGAGATGCTTGAAAATAAATAGGGCTGTACTCCTTAATAGAGTAAGTTAAGGGAGCACCGATTAGAACAAATGCATACAAAAAAGGGTAAGAACCAACCAACAGCATTTAGTCATGGTGCAGCCTACAAGCACCATCAACAGCTGCCCTACCCCCAAGCATTCAATTTCTTGGGAGAAGCAAAACAAACAAGGACAAACTTAAGACCAATTCCAAACAAACACATTCGGGAATTTTTTTCTGACCCTGGAGGCAATCAAGTAAGCTCGAGATTGCAGTAACTGTATCAATAACTACTGCTGCCCCTTTACCTACTTTCTACAACCAGACTCTCAAGAACTTGTCCAAACCCTTTTTGAAGGGTTTCAGTGAATCTGTCCTCACCTCACATTTTGGTAATCTATTTCCAAGGTCGATGAATCTATGAAAATATTTCCAGGCATATAACCTCTTCTTCATATCACTGCCCCCTAGTTCTCCCATCATTATCTCAAGTAGTTTGCATAACTATCCATCTAATTCGTCATTCAACCAAAGTCTACACATTTCCAGTGAAAAAAGTGTGAGATCTGAGTCTACCCTGATTACTAAGAGCCCTTAGGCTTTGAATCATTCTAGTCACATTCCTCTGGACCTTCTCCGTGGCTTCCATATCCCTAGGCGTATTACGGGAACAAACCTGCACAGTTTTCTAGATGAGGTCTTCAGTAAATAAGGCATTATATTTTTAACTTCAAATAGTCGTTTAGTAGTACAGAACTTGAGTATTGCCAAAATTAGAGACAAGTTGTCAAAGCTTTTCGTCTTGCACTCATCAGGACAATCCGCAAGAATAACCAATGTAAGGGAAAACAACTACTTATACTGCATCGGAAGAGAGTGCTGATTGGTTGGCAAGTGAACTCTGATCGGTAGAGGCGTTGCCATGGAGAATGCACCAGTTTACGGTGACTGACAGATAACTGCCAAGATTTGTTTGAAGTTTAAACCAGGCAGCTTGACTCTGACTGGTCAAGGCATTGCCCTGAGGAATGAACCAGCAAATAAGTGACAGCCACTTACTTTCCATTGGGGCCTGGTATTCTTCTTAAACCTTGTTCGCTGTAGGAGACTTTTCTCTTTTGGGATTCATGTGTCTTCAGTGGATTCAGAGGCTTGTGAGAAAGAGATGGGAGCAGACAGGAGAGATCTCAGTCCAGGAGCAGACAGGAGAGATCTCAGTCCAGGAGCAAACAGTCTTTTTTCTGAGTTCAAACTCTCTGGGGCTAGTTCAAAAGAAAACCCTGGAACAGCCAGTCAGTCATGTGACCAGCTGGGCTAACCAGTCCTGGCCTTTGTGGATTGTATCCTCCTTAGCAGGCCCTGGAATGCACTTCCTCACCTTCGATGTCTGTTAGTATGTAACTGCTATTTTCCAGCCACGGCTGATCTGTTTAACAAGTCATTTCCTCGCTCCAATAACAGATAAAAATCAATGTTCATGACAAAATTGATGTGTCTCATTCTTGGCAGGTGGGGGCTCAACATGACAAACAGGAAACACCACCAGTGGCTGGAATCATACATGATGCAAAAGATGATGGTTTTGGGTGTCAGAAGCAAGTTAACACTGCCAGTCACTGCAAGGAGTCTTCAGGAAAGCTTCCTGAACTCCCATATATTTAGTTGCTTCATCAATAACCATTTCTTTGTAATCAGATTGGAGCAAGGCTGTTTGCTGATGATGACAGTGTCGTGATCCATTCACATTTCCTGCAATAATAAGAGTCTATACCAGCCTACAGTGGGACTTGAGATAACATGCAGGCTTGGGTTGATCAGTGACAGTTAATAACTGCATCACGTAGGTGATGGTAATGACAACCATCAAACAAGAAAAAGCCCAGTTGACTCTCCTTGATTTTCAACAGCACCATCATTGCCAAGTCCCCAACCATCAACCAGAAACTGAACTGAGCCAATCATATCAACACCATGACTACAAAAGCAGGGCAGAGATTGGGTACTCTGCAATGGGTGGCTCATTCTCCAAAGCTTCTCCACCATTTACAAGGCTCAAACTAGGAACATTCACCACTCACCTCGACGGATGCAGATACAACTCAAGAAGCTGAACACCCATCCAGGACAGATCAGTTTGTTTAATTTAGTGCCCCATTCCCTCCAGCATCAGTGCACTGTGGCTGTAATATGTATTATCTACAGGGTGTACTGTAACAGCTCACCAAGGTTACTTCAAATGCACTCCCTCCCTTCCAACGCCCAGCACCAAGAAGGACAAGAGTAGCAACTTTACAGGAGCACCTCTCCAAGATGCAGATCATCCTGATTTGGATACCTACCACTGTACCTTGATCAGTGATGGGTCTGAATCCTGGTCCCTATCTACCATTGTGAAAACATTATTACAAGGACTGAAGCAGTTCATGGAGAAGGGTCACTATCACCTTCTAAGGGCAACAAGGGGTCAGCAATAAATACAACCATGCCAGCATCACCCACAGAGCAATGCTGTTGATGTGGTGTACATGGACTTCCAAAAAACATTTGATAAAGTGGCGCACAACAGACTTGTGAGCAAAGTTATAGCTCATGAAATTAAAGGGACAGTAGCAACATGGATACAAAATTGGCTGAGTGACAGGAAACAGAGAGTAATGGCTAATGGATGTTTTTTGGACTGCAGGAACATTTGTAGTGGAGTTCCCAAGGGTTGGTGTTAGGACCCTTGCTGCTCCTGATATATATTAATGATCGAGACCTTGGTGTATCGGGCACAATTGCAGATGATACAAAACTTGGAAACATTGTGAACTGTGAGGAGAATAGTGCAGAACTTCAAAAAAACATAGGTTGGTGGAATGGGTGGACAAGTAGCAGATGAAATTTAATGCAGAGAAATGTGAAGTGATTAACTTTGATAGGAGAAACATGGAGAGACAATATAAAATAAAGGGGGCACAGGAGCAGAGGGACCTCTGTGTATATGTACATAAATCATTGAAGGTGGCAGCACAGGTTGAGAGAGCAGTTAATACAACATACAGAATCCTAGGCTTCATTAATAAGGACATAGAGTAGAAAAGCAAGGAAGTTATGTTAAACTTATATGGAACACTGGTTTTGTCTCAACTGGAGTATTGTGCCCAGTTCTGGACATGACAATTTGGAAAAGGTGTAGAAAAGATTCACAAGAATGGTTCCAGGGATGAGTAACTTCAGTTACATAGGAGCAGGTGTAGGCCATTCAGCCCACCAAGCCTGCTTTGCCATTCAATATGATCATGGCTAATCATCCACTTCAATGCCTTTTTCCCATACTATCCCCATATCCCTCTGTCATTAGTATTTAGAAATCTTTCAATCTCTGCTTTAAACATACTCAATGACTGAGCTTCCACACCCTTCTGGGGTAGAGAATTCCAAAGATTCACAACCCTCTGAGTAAAGAAATTTCTCCTCATCTCGGTCCTAAGTGGCTTCCCCCTTATTTTGAAATTATGTCCCCTGGTTCTAGACTCCCCAACCAGGAGAAACATCTTAACTGCATCTCCTGTCTATTCCTTTTAAATATTTTGTAGGTTCAATGAGAGCACCTCTCATTCTTTGAAACTCTAGAGAATACAAGCCCAGTTTCCCCAATCTCTCTTTGTAGAACAATCCTGCCATCCCGGGAACAAGTCTGGTGAACCTTTGTTGCACTCCCTCTATGGCAATAATATCCTTCCTACGGTAAGGGGACCAAAACTGCACACAGTACTCCAGATGCAGTAACCAAGGTTCTATACAAGTGAAGCAAGACTTCACTACTCCTATACTCAAATCCTCTTGCGATAAAGGCTAACATACCTTTAGCCTTCTGAATAGCTTACTGCATCCGCATGTTCGCTTTCAGTGACTTATTGGCAAGGACACCTAGGTCCCTTTGTACATCTACACTTTCTAATCCCTTCCCATTTAAAAAATGCGCTGCACATCGGTTCCTCGTACCAAAGTGGATAACCTCACATTTTTCAACATTATATTCCATCTGCCATGTTCTTGCCCAATCACTAAGTCTTTCCAAATTCCCTTGAAACCGCTTTGCATCGTCCTCACAATACACATTCCCGCCTAGTTTTGTCTCATCCGCGAACTTGGAAATACTACATTTGGTTCCCACATCCAAATCATTGATATATATTGTGAACAGCTGGGGCCCAAGCACTGAGCTTATAACCTCCTAGCCCATGTGCTTTAATTTTGCTAACCAACCTCCTGTGGGGGACTTTATCAAAAACCTTCTGAAAATCCAAGTATACTATGTCCACCAACTCCCCTTTATCAATTCTGTTAGTAACATCCTCAAAAAGCTCCAACAGGTTCGTCAAACATGGTTTCCCATTCACAAATTCATGTCGACTATGCCCAATCAGGTCATTATTATCCAAGTGTCCACTTATCACATTCTTCAGAATAGATTCTAGCATTTTCCCATTTACTGATGTAACAGGTCTGTAGTTCCCCGTTTTCTCTCTCTCCCTTCTTAAATAGTGGGGTGACATTTGCTACCTTCATGGATAGATTGGAGAAGTTGGGACGGTTTTCCTTGGAAAATTGACAGTTGAGAGATTTGATAGAGGAATTCAAAATCATAAAGGAGTCTGGAAAGGTAGATAGCGAAAAACTGTTTCCAATGGCGGAGGGATCGAGAACAAGAAAGCACAGATTTAAGGTAATTAGCAAAAGAAGCAACAGGAGGAAAATCTTTTTCACGCAGTGAGTGGTTAGGATCTGGAATGCACTGCCTGAGAATGTGGTGGAGGTAGGTTCAATCGAGGCATTCCAGAGGGAATTGGATTGTCATCTGAAAAGGAAGAATGTGCATGGCTGTATTGAAGAGGGTAGATATGATAGTCTAATTCTATTTTTCTCTAATGAATAAATCAGCAAAGTAATTCCTTATTGTACAAAACTTGTAACTGAAAATACTATATACATTAAGTATGAGCCAAAATAATTCTCTGATCTGCCTTTATCAGAGCTCTTTAGCTTTTATACTTAAGCAGAATTAACAGTGCATACAAAATGCCAAGTATATATACGCCTACCGAAATCATTTTCTTCCCAAAAAATGTCAACTATGTTGCCAAACTATTCATGGAATGTTCATACTCTTTAACTTGAACATTTGTAACTCCTTATCCAGAGAGATGGAAAGGCTCATTTCCATACACAATACATAAAAATTTATAACTGTAGCAATACATTAGTACTGTAATGAAAATATTAGATTTCTCCCCCATCCCATGCACACAATTTTCTCCCTTTCTTTGCTGCTTATAAGCTGTTACAAGGTAAATACTTCTCAAATTAGTGGTTCCAGTTGATTATTAGCTTCAGTCTCCATGAAAACAAATAACTTTTTATCGAATAACGTGGTTGGCATTAGGTTCTGCTTACTAGGCTATCTGCTCCCATAGACATGAACAGTTTTGTTTTCCCTCAACTATTTTCTGGCCTGCTCGCGCTCTCTTTTATAAAAGTACCCTAAACGTTTAATTGTGCATGTGAAAGCATAGTTTACAATCAAATCAAAATTCTACATGAGTAAATAAGCCAAAAGCTCATGACAAAAACTTGACATTACTATTGGCATTACCACGAACATTAATGACATTCCTCTGACTGGTTAAGGCCTACATTGAAACAGCAAACAGTTGACAATCATAGGAGTATAATATGTTTTCATCCTCAAAGTTCATCTTTTATGGATTTGGAAGACATTTTTAAGGCAAGATTTTCTAGTCAATGTATCATCTCATAACAAATGCAGTCAATCATGAGCAACAGCAGAAAGGTTTCATAAACTGTAGTTTATCACATTCCATTTTTCAACTCGTTAAACTGGCAATTTGTAGGGTATGCATTTTCACATCTCAATAACAAGCAATGGAATAAGAATTTTTTTTTTGAACCGGCATCATTCAAAGTGAAATTTCAAATGTTGACAGTTCAGCCTAATTTGTTTTCCATGGGCAAGGATACATAACTTCTTAACTGAAAATGATTTTCAAATTAACCTGCGAAAGGACAAAACTAATTTACTTTTTCATACAGAATTAAACAATCACTGAAACTTATATCACACAGAAGGAGCCATTCCGCCCATCGTGCCTTTTTCTTTGAAAGAGAAATCTTGCTTCATCCCACATCTTCACTTTTTATCCATAACCCTTTAAGTTCCTCATCAAGTACCTGTCCAACTTCCTTTTAAAATTATTTATGTCATCAGCTCCACCAACATTTCAAACAGAGCATTCCACATCCCGATGACTCCAAGTGAAAATATTTCTCCTTCCCTTTAGATCATTTGTCAATGATTTTAGATCTATTACATCAATTATTGACCCACTCGTCAGAGAGAGAATAATTTTTCTCTATCTACTTTATCAAAACTTCTAATCATCTTGAAAATCTCTATTCGGTCACCTCTTAACCTTCTCTGTTCCAAGGAGGGCAGTCCTAACTTGTCCAACCTCACCTCATAGCTGAAATCCCTCATCCCTGGTAATCCTTCTCTGTACTCTATCCAAGGCCTTTACATCTTTCCTGAAGTGCAGTGCCGAGAATTGTCCATAATACTCCAGCTGAGGCCTAACCAATGATTTATAATGTTCCTCTATTTATAAACGCAAGATGCCCATACCTTTTAACTACCTTATCAACTTACCCTGCCACCCTCAAGGATTTGTGCATATGGACATGAAGATCTATCTCTTCATCTACAGTTTTCAAAGCTGTGCCATTTATAGTATACTGCTTTTCCAAATTAATCTTCCCAAAGTGTAACATTTTACATTTCTCCACACTGAACTCCTTCTGCCACTCTTCTGCCCATTTCACTGTGTTGTCTCGGTCATCCTGAAGCCTATAACTATCCTCATCACTATCTACAACTTAGCCAAGTTTCGTATCATCTTCAAATGTTATAATGCTGCTCCCGAATCAAGGTCGTATATAAAAATTGCAAAGAGTAATAGACACAAAGCTGACTCTTGGGGAACATCACTGCAAACCACCTGCCAGTCTGGAAAACATTCATGCTCCACCACCCTTTGCTTCCTGTCACTGAGCCAATTTAATGTTCATACCATCACTTTCCCCTAAATTCCACGGGCTTCCACTTCTTAGTAAGCCTCCTGTGCGGCACTTTGCAAAATGCCTTCCACATGCCCATATATACATCATCTGCACTATCTTGATCAACCTTAGCTGTTACCTCATCAAAGAATTCAATCAAGTAAGTTAGACACAATTTGCCTTCAACAAATCCATACTGGCTCCCCTTGATTAACCCATGCCTTTCCAAATGAAAATATATTTTGTCCCTGATTAGAACTTCCAATAACTTCCGCACTACTGATAGTAGGCTGACTGGCCTGCAGTTTCCTGGTTTATCCCTCTCCCTTTTCTTTCATAGTAGTATAACATTAGCAACCCTCCAATCCAGTGGCACTACTCCTCTATCCAATGAGGACTGGATGAATGTGACCAATGCCTCTGCTATTTCTATCTTTGCATCTTTCAGCACCCTACACCGCTCCATCTGGACCAGGCTACTTAACAACTTTCAGTAATGATAATCTTTTTAGAACATCTACTCTATTGTCCTGCCCATAACTTCCTCTCCTTTTTTAGTGTAACCTTCATATCATCTCCTTCCTTTTAGCCATGTCCTCTGCTACTATGTGAAGATTTCCCTTTGGGTCCTTAATAGGCCCTAGTTAACTGTTTACACTTTATATGTTTCGAAGATGTTTTAGAGTTCAATTTAATGATACCGACCAACATTGTTTTAGAACCTTTCCTTACCTCCTACATTAACTTTTTCAATTCCCTCTTGTATTTTCCATTTTTTTGTTTTTACAACTGATACAAAGTCAGGTGAGAAAGTAAGCTGAAAGGAGGAAACAAAGAGGTTGCAAAGGGATATAGGCAGGATGAGTGAGTGGACAAGACCATGACAGATGGAATATAATGTGGCAAAGTGTCAGGTTATACACTTTGGTAGGAAAAATAGAAAAGCAGAATATTTTTTTAAATGATGAAAGACGAGGGAACTTGGGCAGAGGGACCTGGGGGACCTTGTACAGAAATCACTGAAAGCCAGGTACAGCAAGCAATTAGGAAGACAATTAGTATGTTATACTCCAAATCCTTTGTAATAAAGGCTAAGAGTAATGAAGTCTTACTACAATTATATAGGGCCTTGGTGAGTACTGAGTACAGTTTTGATCTCCTAAGAAAGAGCATACTTGTCTTAAATGGAGTGCATCAAAGGTTCACTAGACTAATTCCTGGGATGAGAGAATTGTCCTATGAGGAGCGATTGAGTAAACTAGGCCGATATATCCTAGAATAAAAGCAAAATACTGCAGATGCTGAAAATCTGAAATGAAAACAAGAAATGCTGGAAATACTCAGCAGGTCTGGCAGCATCTGTGCAGAGAGAAGCAGAGTTAACGTTTCAGGTCAGTGACCCTTCTTCAGAACTGGCAAATATTAGAAATGTGAAAGGTTATAAAGCAAGTAAAGCGGGGGTGGGGCAAGAGATAACAAAGGAGAAGGTGTAGATAGGACAAGGTCACAGAATAGCTGACCAGACGGTCGTGGAGCAAAGGCAAACAATATATTAATGGTGTGTTGAAAGACAAAGCATTAGTATAGATAGGGTGTTAACGGTCTGAAAATTGAACAGCAGCAAGTACAAACATGAAAAAAAGTGGGTAAGCAAATTGAACAAATTAAGATGAAATAAAATAAGCACAAAAAAAAAGAAAAACTAAAAATAAAAGTGACATGGGGGGCCCGTCATGCTCTGAAATTATTGAACTCAATGTTCAGTCCGGCAGGGTGTAGTGTGCCTAATCAGTAAATGAGATGCTGTTCCTCGAGCTTGCGTTGATGTTCACTGGAACACTGCAGCAATCCCAGGACAGAGATTTGGGCATGAGAGCAGGGGGGAGTGTTGAAATGGCAAGCAACCGGAAGCTCAGAGTCCTGCTTGCGGACTGAGCGGAGGTGTTCCGCAAAGCGCTCACCCAGTCTGCGTTTGGTCTCCTCAATGCAGAGGAGACACATTGTGAGCAGCGAATACAGTATACGACATTGAAAGAACTACAAGTAAATCGCTGCTTCACCTGAAAGGAGTGTTTGGGGCCAGGGATAGTGAGGAGAGAGGAGGTAAATGGGCAGGTATTACACCTCCTGCGATTGCAGGGGAAGGTGCCATGGGAAGGGGGCGAGGTGGTAGGGGTAACGGAGGAGTGGACCAGGGTGTCACGGAGGGAATGATCCCTTCGGAATGCTGACAGGGGAAGATGCGTTTGGTAGTGGCATCATGCTGGCAGAGGATGATCCTTTGGATATGGAGGCTGATGGGGTGGAAAGTGAGGACAAGGGGAACCCTATCGCGGTTCTGGGAGGGAGGGAGAGGGGTTAGGGTAGAGGTGCAAGAAATGGGCCGGACACAGTACACGGGCCGGACTATATATCCTAGAGTTTAGAATAATGAGATGATCTCATTGAAATATATAAAATTCTTAGGGGGCTTGACAGGGCGTATGCTGGGAGGAGGATTCCTTTGGCTAGGGGGTTTAGAATTCGGGGTCACAGTCTCAGAATAAGGAGTCAGCAATTTAGGACTGAAGTGAGGAGAAATTTCTTCACGCAAAGGGTTGTGAATGTCTGGAATTCTCTACCCCCAGTGAGCTGCGGATGTTCAGTCATTGGGTAAATTCAAGTCCGAGATCAACAGATTTCTGTGCACGAAAGGATATAGTGATAGTATGGGAAGGTGGTGTTGAGGTGGAAGATCAGCCATGATCGTACTGAATGGTGGAGCATGCTCGAAGGGCAGAATGACCTATTCATGCTCCTTTTTCTTATGTTCTTCGGTCCTGGCTATAAGTCGTCATACATAGTGGTAGCCTATTAAACAATAAATCAGTCCAGAATGCAGCAATGGAGAAATTGGGAAACAATGCTAGTACTACAAACAATCTTCAAAGAAGGAATGAAATAGAGGCAAAAACAAATTAAGAATAAGAAGCAATGGAAAGCATAGGTATAATCAGAGAGTAAATGGACAACAAAATGAAAGAAAACGGCGATGAAAGCAGGAGAAAGGGAACAAGTTAGGGAGGAGAGGGAGAAAGAGATAAAAATGGAGAGGAATGAGAAATAGGGAATAAGGGAGAGAGCCATACAGACTGTTTGAGACAGTCTACGTGCAAGTGAGCACGAGTGTGACTGAGAAAGGAAGGAAGGGAAAGGAGAGGAATGAGAGAAAGAAAGACAGACTTGCCTTTATATAACACTTTTCACAACCTCAGGATGTTCCAAAGTGCTTTACAGACAATTAGGTACTTTCTGAAGCGTACTCACGATTGTAAAGTAGAAAACAAAGCATCTACTTTGCAAAAAGCAAAGTTCCAAAAATAGTGACAATGACCAGATAAGCGGTTTCAAGTGTTGGGTGGGAGTAAACATTGGCCAGGACATCAGGGAGAATGCACCAACTCTTAGTCATAGACTAGTCATAGTCATAGAGAGATACAGCACTGATACAGCACCGAGTCTGTGCCAACCATCAACCACCCATTTTATAAGAATCCTACATTAATCCCATATTCCCTACCACATCCCCACCTTCCCTCAATTCTCCTACCACCTACCTACACTAGGGGAAAATTACCATGGCCAATTCACCTATCAACCTGCAAGTCTTTGGCTGTGGGGGGAAACCAGAGCACCCGGCGGAAACCCACGCAGTCACAGGGAGAACTTGCAAACTCCGCACATGTAGTACCCAGAACCAAACCCGGATCACTGGAGCTGTGAAGCTGCGGTGCTAACTACTGCGCCGCCCTGATCAAAATAGTGCCATGGGATCTTTTACATCCACTTGAGAAGACAGACGGGGCCTCGATTTAATGTCTCAAATGAAAAAAGATACCTCCGACAGTGCAGCTCCCTTATTACTGTACTTTAGATTTATTGCTCAAGTTCCTGACTCACAGGCAACAGTGCAACCAACTAAGCCACAGCTGACAGAGAGTTAACCTATATGTGCCATACGTGAGAGAAAGAGATACAGCTTGTGTGTGTGTGTGTGTGGGGGGGGGGGGGGGGGGGGAGGGAGGGTTGGAGGGAGGGGGGAGAGATGGAAAGAGAGAGAGAGGCAGTCTGGCACATACCGTGTGCAAGAGAAAAAATATATACTTTGGGGTTGACCTAATGATGGCTGGCAGTCATTGCAGTGAAGTTATTCAGGCACAGGCTCCCCTAACACCAGGCACAGAGCTTGAGGACCACCACAAGCCTGATGTGTTCTTTTCCCCCATGCACCTTGCAAACACTAAGCAATCTGGGAGCCATTAAAGGATATAACTAGTTAAAATAGCAGCACCACCATACTGCAAGAGAAAGAAAAAGGAGGATTAGAAGAGGATAAACCTCAGCTGACAGCAGTTAGTGCTACAGGTTCTCTTCTCTTTGCCCCAATTCATAGAATCACAGAATGATACAGCACAGAAAGAGCTATCCAATTTGTCTCACTCCCCAAAGCCCTGTAATAATTTTCCCTTAAAAGTATTTCTCCACTCTTCTTTTAAAATTTACAACTCAATCTTGTCACGCCTACTTGCTTTGCTGAATGATAATTTTCTTTAATCCACTGACTGGAGATCTGAATTTTTTTTTGAAGAAACTTGAGAGAACAGATGAAGGATAATTTTGCTGACAGCTTAGGATGGCCACCTAATTTGCAACACTGTATCCTACATTGCAAGGCCTGTGGAGGTGGAGACGAAATGGCTGCTCATCCCAGCAAGAACCAAGACTCAGGAAGTTTAAGGGAACTACCTGTTCTTTTGAAGAGAAACACAGCTACCATGTTTGAATCACTGGGTGACAAGCCCCTCCCCATCTGTGGTTTTAAGCTTGTGTTTCGCTACAGCAGCAAGGAGAAGCTTCTGGACTCTGACATGTACAGACCCATTTGGGGGGGTCTCCCTCTCTCTCTCCATTCCAGCTTACAAGCTTTGAACTCTGCTGTTGACTGACCACCTTTGCGTATTCCGGTTACAATCAGAAACCCCGTTGGAGGAAATCATCCACATCGCTGTTTCCAAACCAGCCATCTACCTCTTCAAACTAAAAGCCTCAGGACCACCAAATTCAGCGAGAAGCAAGCCGAATCACCAAACGCCACAGACTATATACCCTTTTTTTCTATGGACCCTAACTCAACCAATCTACCTTTCCCCACCCTGTAACCTATTTGTGTACGTGTAAACTTCCAGTGTGTGAATGTGAAAGTTAGCGTGTAGTTTAAGAATCACTTTAAACAGGCTCCAGAAGCTGACTGAGCGTGTCTACCCTGAGGCACAGCGTGGCTTTCGAGCAGAGAGATGCACCATTGACATGCTGTTCTCCCTTCGCCAGAAACAGGAGAAATGCCGCGAACAACAGATGCCCCTCTACATTGCTTTCATTGATCTCACTAAAGCCTTTGACCTCGTCAGCAGACGTGGTCTCTTCAAACTACTAGCAAAGATCGGATGTCCACCAAAGCTACTAAGTATCATCACCTCATTCCATGACAATATGAAAGGCACAATTCAGCATAGCGGCGCCTCATCAGACCCCTTTCCTATCCTGAGTGGCATGAAACAGGGCTGTGTTCTCGCACCTACACTGTTTGGGATCTTCTTCTCCCTGCTGCTCTCACATGCATTCAAGTCTTCACAAGAAGGAATTTTCCTCCACACAAGATCAGATGGCAGGTTGTTCAACCTTGCCCATCTTAGAGCAAAGACCAAAGTACGGAAAGTCCTCGTCAGGGAACTCCTCTTTGCTGACGATGCTGCATTAACATCTCACACTGAAGTGTGTCTGCAGAGAGTCTGACAGGATTGCGGCTGCCTGCAATGAATTTGGCCTAACCATCAGCCTCAAGAAAATGAACATCATGGGACAGGACGTCAGAAATGCTCCATCCATCAATATTGGCGACCATGCTCTGGAAGTGGTTCAAGAGTTCACCTACCTAGGCTCAACTATCACCAGTATCCTGTCTCTCGATGCAGAAATCAACAACCTCATGGGAAAGGCTTCCACTGCTATGTCCAGACTGGCCAAGAGAGTATGGGAAAATGGCGCACTGACACGGAACACAAAAGTCCGAGTGTATCATCCTGTGTCCTCAGTACATGACATTTAGAAAGGACAGGAAGCTAGGAAAAGGTGGAGGGGTTTCTCTGTTAATTAATGATGGTATTAGCACAAGAGAGAGGGATGACCTAAGTTCAGGAAACCAGGATGTAGAAGCAGTTTGGGTAGAGATGACAAATCATAAAGGCAATAAGTCACTTGGAGTGGTGTACAGGCCACCTAAAATTAACCACACTGTCTCAACTCATTCCATCTTCGCTGCCTCCGGAGAATCCTTGGCATCAGGTGGCAGGACCGTATCTCCAATGCAGAAGTCCTCGAGGCGGCCAACATCCCCAGCATATACACCCTACTGAGCCAGCGGCGCTCGAGATGGCTTGGCCATGTGAGCCGCAAGGAAGATGGCAGGATCCCCAAGGACGTATTGTACAGCGAGCTCGTCACTGGTATCAGACCCACCAACCGTCCATGTCTCCACTTTAAAAATGTCTGCAAACGCGACATGAAGTCCTGTGACATTGATCACAAGTCGTGGGAGTCTGTTGCCAGTGATCGCCAGAGCTGGCAGACAGCCATAAAGGCAGGACTAAAGAGTGGCGACTCGAAGAGACTTGGCAGTTGGCAGGAAAAAAGACAGAAGCGCAAGGAGAGAGCCAACTGTGAAACAGCCCCGACAACCAACTTTATCTGCAGCGCCTGTGAAAGAGTCTGTCACTCTAGAATCGGCCTTTATAGCCACTCCAGGCGCTGCTCCACAAACCACTGACCACCTCTAGGCGCTTAACCATTGTCTCTCGAGACAAGGAGGCCAAAGAAGAGAGGACGGGGTATAAAGGAAGAAATAATGGTAGCTTGTCAGAAAGGTACAGCAATAATTATGGGGAATTGTAACCTACATATAGACTCGAACAATCAGATGGGCAGAGGTAGCCTAGATGAGGAGCTCACAGAATGTTTTCGGGATAATTTCTTGGAACAATACGTTCTGGAGCCAACCAGAGAGCAGGCTATACCAGACCTGGTTTTGTGCAACAAGATAGGATTAATTAATGACCTCATAGTTAAGGCACCCCCAGGTAGCAGCAATCATATGATTGAATTTTACATTCAGTTTGAGAGACAGAAGAGTGGGTTCAAGACTAATATTTTAAATTTAAGTAAGGGCAATTATTAGGGCATGAAAGCAGAGCTGGTTAAAGTGAACTGGCAAAGTAGCTTAAGGGATAGGTCAATAGAGATACAGTAGCAGATATTTAAGGGGATATTTCAGAAGACATAGAATAGATACGATTCAACAAGAAAGAAAAATTCCAAGGGGAGGACCTGCCATCCGTGCTTAACTAAAAAAGTTAAAGATAGTATCAAAATCAAAGAAAAAGCATATACTTGTGCAAAGATGGGTAGCAGGTCAGAAGATTGGACAGAATATAAAAACAGCTAAGAATGACTAAAAGATTAACAAGGAGGGAAAAATTAGAGGACGAGAGAAAGCTAGCTAGAAATATAAAAACAGATAGTAAGAGTTTCTATTGATATTTAAAGAAAAGAGTTAACAAAGTGGATGTTGCTCCTATAGAAAGTGAGCTGCAGAAATAAAAATGAAAAATAAGATGGCAGATGAAATGAACAGGTATTTTGCAGCAGTCTTCACTATAAAGGATACAAGTAACATCCCAGAAATAGCTGTAAAATCAGGAAATGGAAAAGGAGGGAGGAACTCAAAAAAATTACCAATCACCAGGGAAGTGGTACGGAGCAAATTGTTGGAGCTGCAGGCTGACAAGTCCCCAGGTCCTGATGGACTTCATCCTAAGGTTGAAGTGCCTAGTGAGATAGTTGATACGCTGGTTTTAATTTTCCAAAATTCCTTAGATTCAGGGAAGGTTCCATTACATTGGAAAATTTGGAAAATAGCCAATGTAACTCCTTTATTCAAAAAGGGAAGGAGGCAGAAAGCAGGAAATTACTCACTACTGTCTATTTAGCTTAACATGTCATAGGGAAATAGTTAGAAGCTATTATTAAAGATATTATAGCGGGGCACTTAGAAAAAATTCAAGGTAATCAGGCACAGTTGACATAGTTTTATGAAAGGAAAATCATGTTTAACTGATTTACTGGAGTTCTTTGAAGAACATGCGCTGTGGATAAAGGGCAACCGGTGGATGTACTATACTTAGATTTCCAGAAGGCATTTGATAAGGTGCCACATCAAAGGTTATTACAGAAAATAAAAGCTCATGGTGTCGGGTGTAACATATTAGCTAGCCAATCTTCTATCCATGCCAACAGGAAACAGAGAGTAGGCATAAATGGGTCATTCTCTGGTTGGCAAGATATAATGAGTGGTGTGCCACAGGGATCAGTGCTGGGGCCTCAACTTTTTAAAATGACTTGTTTGAAGGGAACAAAAGGTATGGTTGCGAAATTTGCTGATGACACAAAAATAGGTAGGAAAATAAGTTGTGAAGAGGACATAAGGAGGCTACAAAGAAATACAGATAGGTTAACTGAGTGGTCAACGATCTGGCAAATGGAGTATAATGTGGGAAAATGTGAAATTGTGCATTTTGGCAGGAATAATAATAAAGAAGCATATTATCTAAATGGCGAGAGATTGCAGAGCTCTGAGATGCAGAGGGATCTGGGTGTCCATTGCATGAATCGCGAAACGTTAGTATGCAGGTACTGCAAGTAATTAGGAAAGCTAATAGAATGTTATCATTTATTGCGAGGGGAATTGAATACAAAAGTAGGGAGGTTATGCTTCAGTTATACAGGGCATTGGTGAGACTACTAGCATACTGTGTACAGTATTGGTCTCCTGATTTAAGGAAGGGTGTAAATGCATTGGAAGCAGTTCAGAGAATGTCTACTGACTAATACCTGAAATGGACAGGTTGTCCTGTGGAGAAAGGTTGGACAGGCTAGGCTTGTATTCGCTGGAGTTTAGAAGAGCAAGAGTCAACTTGATTGAAACATATAAGATCCTGAGGGGTCTTGACAGGGTGGATGTGAAAAGGATGTTTCCCCTTGTGGGAGAATCTGGAACTATGGGTCACTGTTTAAAAATAAGGGGTCACCTATTTAAGACAGAGATGAGGAGAAATTGTTTCAGAGGGTCGTGAGTCTTTGGAACTCTTCCTCAAAAGGCAGTGGAAGCAGAATCTTTGAATATTTTTAAGGCAGATGTAGACAGATCCTTAATCAGCAAGGGAGGGTGAAAGGGGGTAGGCGGGAATGTGGAGTTGAGGTTACAATCAGATCAGCCATGATCTTATTGAATGGCGGAGCAGGCTCGAGGGGCTCAGTGGCCTACTACAGCTCCTAATTCATATGTTCGTATGTTTGTATTTTGTTGCATGTCTAGCTTGACTATGATTTATCTTTGAAAAGTACAGGATTAATCTCCAGTTGCTAGCAACTATATTTCTCGTTCTTCCTCTGTCAGAACAGACCATACAGTAGGACTACCGACATTCCTATGTAAAGAGAGAGCAGCAAGACCAAGCTACACAAAAGTCTAAAACAGTTCCTGGTCAAGGAGCTTGAGAGCATCAGGTCTATTGGGAAAGGTGTGTAGAGAAAGACAAAACAAAAGCTAAAGCAGCTCACCATATCACCTAAGAATCTCCTCATCCCACCACATCATATAGGCAACAGTTAAACAGCCAATTTCAACATTTCAAAAAAATCTAATACCAGCTACTCTAGGTATTCAGTGATATTACATTCCAGGAACACAGTTTCTGAATCTCATTCTCAATATTCACCTATACACAACACCTTAGATTCCTGATCAGTGATTGGAACTCAAGAGGAAACTGTAAAGTCAGTGCCAGGTACGTACAACATTGAATTCCGATAAATCAGTCCCCACTTTGTAAAATTGCATACTATGACAATGGATGGTGCTAAGAAACTTCAACATATAGGAACCTAAAACAGGAAAGCCCATTTGTTCCTGAAGTGCCTCTTTCCAACTGTGAATTTCCAAGTTAAAATGTTTACGTTGTGCTTAGCGTAGGGCAGGAGTCCCCAAAGTGTTTTTACCAAAGGGCCATTTACAAATATGTACTTACCCTCCCAGGCCTGATGCAGGAATCATTCTCTGAAACCCTCAGTGAATAAGCAGCCAGTGTCTGGGGTCATACTGGAGACAGCAATGCACACTCAAGCGTGCAGATGATAGTCGGATAGTCTTGATCTGAACCTTGATTTGGCAATATTCACCCGTGAAAATGTCTGTTCACAAATGTACGTGCTGCCAAACATAGTAATGAAGCTCTGCGCAATTTTTATCAGACATGAAAAATTGTCACTTGGGAGGTGCTTGTAGAATGCAATCAAATCACCTTCATTGTACTTGTCCTTCAAAGCATTGTTTGCCTGGAGATCAATAAGTTCTATTTGTAGGGATTCTGGTGCTGAATCAACACTGACAGCAAATGGATTTTCAAAAAGCCGTATGCCAGCATCATGTCGGTGGAAATCTTGGAATCTCTCGGAAAACTGCTCTTGTAGCACTGCAACCTTTTGCACTGCCATGTCCCTTGGAAATTCCATTCCCAGAGTTTGGCTCTGTTTGAGAGTTGCATAACCTGGAAAATGATCGTGTTTGCCTTCAGTTAACTGCTTACGAAACAGCTGCAGCTTCATCTCGAACCCTTTCACATAGCTATATAAATCGCAGCTTAGCTTTCCTTTGCCCTGCAATTTCATGTTGAAATCATTTATGTACTGAGTCAGATGGGTTAGAAAAGCGAGCTTCCATAGCCACTGGCTATCAAAAAGTTCTTTCACAGGCCTGCCATTTTCAGTCATGAATGTGTTGATTTCAGTACACAGCTCCAAAAATCTTTTGAGCACTCTGCCGTGACTGAACCACCAAATGTCAGTGTGGTAGAGCACGTCGCTGTACTGTGCATCAATTTCTTCCAAATAATTTTGGAATTGTCTGTGGTTGAGTGCACGAGACCGGATGAAATTTACCGTCGACACTAAGACTTTCATAACCTCATCGAAGTCTATAATAGAGTTAATATAGTAAAACGTCTCAAGGCGCTTCACAGGAATATCAAACAGAATTTGATGCTCAGTCACATAAAATGATACTGGGACAGGTAACCAAAAGCTTGGTGAGAGATAGGTTTTAAGGACTGTCTTAAAGGAGGAGAGAGAAATAGAGAGGTGGAGAGGTTTAGAGAGGGAACACCAAAGTGCAAGGTCTATGCAACTGAAGGCACAGGTGACAAAAATCAAGGATGTGCAAAAGGTCAGAATTGGAGCAGTGCAGTGATCTTGGAAGGTTGTCAGGCTGGAGGACATTCCAGAGATAGTACATACCAGAGAGGTTTAGAAACAAATCTAAATAAAGCAGCATTTTAAAACTATTATTTTTGAGTTTTGGGGAACTGCACTAGGAATCAGTATCTGGGCCTCTTTGGCTCTCTCCAACCTATCATTTACATGGAGCAAACTATAAAACTCTGCATACATTTTCTTCCCCCAAAAGATGTTTCTCAGCAAAGTGATAGATGATTGCTGACAAAACACACAAGCAGCCTAATAGTCTACTGCAAATGCACAGCAGCTCTCTATAGAACAGCGCCATCAAGTCCTTTCTTTCATATAATTCATGTTAAATTGTTTCATAGTTAATTACGCCAAATGTTAAGCATGAAAGTGGTACTACAACCAAGGTGATTTTTCATTTCACAAGAACATTAACATCTACAGTTGTACACTGAGATATGATGTGAAAGCACAGGCAGGAACTGTCCATTACTGTGATGGTGAGCTGCTTAACTGTGCAGCTGATTGTTCACAAGACTCCTTTCTAAGTTGTCCCACCTCTGTTCCATTTTTGCCTGCTGATGCAACATCCCACATGTATAAATAGGAAAATTTCTATTGTAGATGATATAAAAACCGAAGATTGTCCTTTTTTAAAAAAATAGTAGCATCCGACTTGTGATTTGACATGCAGAAAACCCAGAAGTGTAACTACAGATTTTACACCACATTCATGTGAAGCATAGGAACCAAATGACCACATGGTATGAAAAGCAGTCAAGGCAACATTTATCACTTTCAAATGGCCACAGTTTTGTAACTGAACCCAGCGCTGAAGTCCAGACCATGCTGGAGAGGCTTCATTCATGTCGAGGACAGTAATCATTTACACTTTGCTATCTCTTGACATACAGTTTGTCTTGCAAGTAACCATACAATTTTCAAACAAAAGTATCACACGTTGTGAAATGACAGCAACAGTGAAGGAGGAAATTAGGAAAACCACAGGATGTATTGGCTTGATATGCATCATACCTATATTGTCTACTGTATTGCATCTGTTAACACCCTTGGGCAGGAACTCAGTGTAAACAAGCTTTCATGCTTAACTGGGATATCCTGTATAAACATAATTTCCTACAGCTGTGTTTTGTATGCAGTTCTTAACAAAAGGTCACTCAATGTTGATTAAAATCTAGTCTGTACACGTAACTCTCAGAAAATGTCTCTTAGCCCTTTCTTCAAGGACATAAATTCTAATAGAAATAATGGGCACATCTGTAACTTACAGCAGAAAAATAAAACCATTTGGTAATAGACCATGTACAAACAAGCAATGGACACATCAAGCTAACAATCTTATGCTATATTACAGCACTGCTGATGAAAACAGCCACACTTCAGCACTGCAGCATCAGGGAGACAGAACCACATTCTTGAAGAAGCATTATAATCTCCAACAGCAAAGGATGGTTTCTTCCTGCAACATATTTATCATTGTTGGAGCTGGGTGCTGCATGTTACCATTATATTCTAGCTGTGGGCAGACTGAAATGGATTTGCACTGTTGCTTCATAGAGACCTTGCATATTATTAGAGAAAGTGCAAGGCCAAAAACTTTACAGTCAAAAGTCCAATTATTTCAATGTTCCTGCTCATGCCCTGAAATGCACCCGGCTTTAGCAGTTCTGTACTATAAATACTACTGTTACTCCAACTTTATGGTCTTTGCATGGTTCTGTTAACCCCAATTCAGTATAGATTCTTCTACCATCTCTCACATTCACTTTGAGATAATTATTAAGATTGTTGAAGAATAGCCTCCAATTTTTCTCTCCCTGTTGCAACTGTTTTCGTTTTCTTTATTTTTCAATATACCATTATACACTGCTCCTCTAAACTCTTAAGATGTTCATTTTAAAATCCATATATGCTGTTTTAAGTGCTCTTCCCTGCATATTCACATCATTGAAATCAAAGCTCACTGTACTAATTCAGAATCCAACTTAATCTATGCCAGGACCTCAAAACTATAATATAAACTCTTTACCTCTCTCTGTCTTTCCATCCTGCTACACTTTGCAGGTTTTTAAAACACAAAAGAATCAGGGTATTTTAGTTCTTTTGTTTTTTCCTTTATAAATTGGTTACTACCAAATATCCTCTCTGGAGTTCAGCTAGAGTGACCTAGTCCAGTGCACAACCAGCCAAAGGAGGTTTAGTATATGGTTGCAAAATCAACCAAAGATGACGGTGGATACCTATGGTCCTTACGCCTTTTCTCATCTTTGACACAAACATATTTTCTCTTATGGCTCCTTCCAGATTTCCTTCATTTTAATTAGAGCTATAAAAATAAAAAGCTTTAAGCACTAATTACAAATTATTAGAACCTCTTTCAAAATCGGCAGACTGTCCCATTTGTTCAAGGTGCAAGCTTTTTTTGTAGTTAGGACCAAGAAATAAAATGTTTTTGAAAATAATAAACTAATTTTGATCTTTCTTTATGGAATATCTTGCCTGGAATACTTAATGTTACTTAAAACTTCAACTTAACTCAAAGATGTTTAAATTCAAAACTTCTATTTAGAACTTCCCTCCAAACTTGAATGATGCTACAAACTTTCCAGAAGCTGCTTTCTTTCTACTATTGTTTGTCAGTTCTCTTTCAGAAACAAAGAAATGCAGGAAAAATGCAACTGTTCTAATCTTGTGAATATATTATAAAATACATAAAAAAAATAAAAAATGCTCAAATTTTAAACTTAAAAGTTACGCTTGCCACTGTTACGATCACCTAGTTCATGGTTTATATTAATATTTTAAGAGGTAACTTTTAATTTGTGAATTGATTTTTTGAACGCAAGACAAATGAAAACACCTAGTTTGAGAAGCTGGCAAACAAAACCTAGAATGGTTACAAATCAAAAGGTAGTCCGTGTTTATTTAATACGGTCGCAATGGGAAGTGTGGAGATGGTGTATCTGCAGCTGCCATCAAGAGTTTAAATTATTCATATAATTTTGCAGAACAAAAAGATTTAAAGTTGGAGGTACTTAGCTTAAATTGCTGTCTGGGACATCCAACGTGTATTACATTGCTATGGAGTTTTTGGAACCGTGTGCTTGCTGACATGGTCAGTCAGTTGACCTTGGGACAAGCAGTTGGGTTTTGGAAAGCTGTTGGCTTTCAGACAGGCAGTCAGTTGTCTTTTGGAAATGCCCATGCTCAAACTGGGACATCCAGATTCATGAGATGTTGAAGGTGAACTGAAGGATTTGCCTAGCTGGAACTAGAGGGAGAATTCCCAGGAAATCGCAAACCTCAGAAGATAGCTGAGAAATTAAGGCAATCAATGTGAATTCCCAAGAGCTAAGGTCCATTTTGGATTGGTCCCAGGAGGAGTGAACAAACCACCAAGACCCTCTAACGTATAGAGAAAATCTTGGGGGTGGAAGTAAAAGCTAACAGGTGTGTTCTGTAAGATATTTAAGTTTAAAATATACATGTCTCAAGCTGTAGTGTTGTGTGAGGAGGGTTTTGCTTTGTTTAACTCTTGAACAGTAGTTTTTGTTTAAAACGTGAAATCTTGTGGCATAATTCTTTCAGTAATAACTGGGAATTTGACTTTCTCTTTAGCAGTCCCTGACCGGACCATAACAACAGGCGGCGGGCGGCACAGTGGCGCAGTGGTTAGCACCGCAGCCTCACAGCTCCAGGGACCCGGGTTCAATTCTGGGTGCTGCCTGTGTGGAGTTTGCAAGTTCTCCCTGTGTCTGCGTGGGTTTCCTCCGGGTGCTCCGGTTTCCTCCCACATGCCAAAGACTTGCAGGTTGATAGGTTAATTGGCCATTATAAATTGCCCCTAGTATAGGTAGGTGGTAGGGAAATATAGGGACAGGTGGGGATGTCGTAGGAATATGGGATTAGTGTAGGATTAGTATAAATGGGTGGTTGATGGTCAGCATAGAATGGGTGGGCCGAAGGGCCTGTTTCAGTGCTGTATCTCTAAACTAAACTAAACTAACATACATATAAAATAGGTTGTAAATTCTAAATATATTGTGCAGATTCTTGGTGTCAATAATGAAAAAAGTTCTTCTAGTCGTAGATAAAAATGTCTGCTGGGAGTTATAGTTTGCTCCCTTGTTGTCATATCAGCCAAGAGTGATAGTTCTGGGATCCCCCATAAATTAAAGGTTCTCAGACAGGTACAGGCTGTATGAATATCAACAAACATTTTTGTCCAGCTGTACCAATTTGAATTGAGTTTCTGAATCCAAAATATTTATGTAAACTAGAAGCAGTAGCAATCCCAAAACCAATCCCTGAGGCATTGTTTCTATGATATCAACATAACTCCAACAGTTGTGGATTAATTATTAGTATCTAATATCTCAAACAATTTCAATATCAAAAGTTGATCTCATTAATGCAATTTCAGTTTTATAGTCTTGAAATACATTTCTGCTCTTTGTTCCATGTAAGAAAACAATACTTTGTTTAAACCATATTCTGTTAAGATTGCAGTAGCAGGAAAGAAACTGCCTAAAGTCCAAATTCTCATCTCAAGTGATGTAACTCATGAATCATGCTGCATCAATCAATAGAAAATACAAGACAGAAACCCAATAGAGTTTTTAAGAACCACTGTAAACCATGACAGCAAGGCTCATAACCAAATGAATTCCAACTGGGTAGTTACATAGAATCCTTTGTTCTAGAAGGCAGATGAGAGAAAAAGGAGAATTTCTTTTGTCCTCATCACTCTGGGCTTGAACAGGATGAACAATTCCCTTCTATAATCTCAAGCAAAATTAATCTGTATACTCTCTACAACATACAAACTGGCCATAATTTAGCATTACATCAGTCGTATTCGAAGTGTCAAAGGTTTCTGGTGAAACATATGTGACCAATAGATTTAGACCTGCTTTGCTTTTACTGGATTAAAGATATACTGCTGACAGAAAAGAGTGAATTTTAGCCTGACCTCAGAGGACTTAGTGCAAACAGTGAATATTTTAAAAAAGCACAGAACTGTTTGATTTACCCTACATGGGCAACATGTCTGCAGTAGGAAACATATGAGCATTTGTTCCATGCCTACTCTATGTCAGATATACTGTCAATTTGCTGCATGTCTTTGATAAAGTTGGTCATCTATGATTATTGTAATGTCATTTGTGCAGGCTTAACAATCAAGAAATAATGCATGCTACATTGAACAAATATTTTGCGTCTGTCTTCAAAGTAGAAGAAACAAGTTACATGATCAGGAATAGAGGGTAACCTAGGGGCTAAAAAGGAAGAAATTAGGGTAATTAACATCAGCAGATAAAAAGCATCAGAGAAGTTTGAGGAACTAAAATCCAACAAATCCCCAAGACCTGATGGCCTAGATCCTAGAGTTCTAAAAGAGATAGCTGCAGAGATGTCGGATGCGCTGGTTATGATTTTCCAAAATTCCCTAAATTCAGGAACGGTCCCAGCAGATTGGAAGTTAGCAAATGTAACACCGCTATTCAAGAAAGGAGGGAGAGAGAAAAAAGGGAACTATAGACCAGTTAGCCCGACATCAGTCATTGAGGAAATGCTGGAATCTATTGTTAAGGAAGTCTTAACAATACACTGAGAAAATCATAGTATGATCAGACAAATTCAACATGGCTTTACAAAAGGGAAATAGTGTCTGACAAATTTATTAGAGGTTTTTGAGGAGGTAACTAGTAGGGTAGATAAAGGGGAACCAGGCAATGCAGTACACTTGGATTTCCAAAAGGCATTCAATAAAGTGCCACACAAAAGATTAATACACAAGATAAGGGCTTAAGGAGTTAACGGTAATATATTAGCATGGATAGAGGATTGGTTAACGGACAGGAAGCAAAGGATCGGGATAAATGGGGCATTTTCAAGTTGGCAGGCTGTGACCAGTGGACTGCCACAAGGATCAGTGCTGGGGCCTCAGCTATTTACAATCTATATTAATGATTTAGACAAAGAGACCGAGTAATATATTAAGTTTGCTGACAACACAAAGCTAGGAGGGAATGTAAGCTGTGAGGAGACGACAAAAAGGCTGCAAAGAGATATAGACAGATTGAGTGAGTGGGCAACAAGGTGGCAGATGGAGTATAATGGAGGGGGATTTAAGTGTGAGGTTATTCACTTTGGTCGAAAGAATAGAAAAGCAGAATATTTTTTTTTAAAAGGCATGAAACTCGTAAATGATCTTCAGAGGGACTTGGGTGCACTCGTACAAGGAACACAAAGTTAGCATGCAGGTACAGCAAGCAATTAATAAGAAAAAATGGCATGTTGACCTTTATTGCAAGGAGATTGGAGTACAAGAATAAGGAAGTTTTGCTACAGCTGTACAGAGCTTTGACAAGACCACACCTGGAGTAGTGTGCAGTTTTGGTCTCTATATTTAAGGAAGGAGGCGGTACAGCAAAGGTTCACTAGATTGGTCACTGGGATAACAAAGTTGTTAACAGGCTGAGTAAATTGGGTCTATACTCTCTGGAGTTTAAATGAGAGGCGTGCAGCCCAGCATTGCATAGGTCACAGCTAGTTTATATCTCTAAGGCGGAAGTGCGTTCTGGCTGCAACAGCTGGTGAAACTGCTTCCATAAGCGTGAGAGAAGGAATAAGACTACCAACCAAGCAGCAGGCCAGAGAGACAGCTCCCAGGTTCTCTGATGAGATGCTGGAGGCCTTAGTCCAGGCAATGGAAAGTAGGAGAAAGGTCAATTTTCGTAGGGGGCCAGGAAGCCCTTCAGGCACACACAGCAAAGGGAATGGGAGCAGGTAGTCACGGAGGCCAATGTCTGTGAATGGATCTTCAAATGCCATCTCCTATCCAACACACAACCAGCCTCACACTCTGCTCAATGCACCACAGCATCACTCACCAATCAGAACTCATGCCTAACAATGAGATGCTCCACCTCACCCTCAAAAACCTTACCAACGCTGCAAGCCTCTCACCCACATCTCGCAGCTTCCACATACTTCAGAATTTCAGCTACAAAAGGCAAATCAGCCAAATATCTTGCAATACACTCCATGACACTCCTCCTTCTCTCTTACAGGACAAGGTCACACATAACAGGAGACAGCAATGAAGAACCAGCAGCAAACAGGCACAGCTGCATTTCCTGAGCCTCCAGGAGGAGATAGAATTGCAAATTATTGGGCCGGCAGTGACTGAAGCTGTTCCAACTTGCATCACTGAGAACATCCAGGATGACGGTATGTGCCTGCATTATTTACCTTCTCAAATCACACTTCACTTTCATCCCACCATCTGGCAGGAAGTGCAAGCTGGAGAAGGTGTGACCATGGCTCCGACCAAAACCTGCTTTCCTCAACTCAACCATCCCATCGCACACCAACTACATGTTAAGGGAGAGCAACCCTTGCGGTTTCAGTGCGTCTCCCCATTGACTTGTGGCACCCACAGAGCCACATGTGTGCAGTCAATGGCTCACCACACCACTGGGAATGCCATTACCCTGGCAAAGCCACATGCATGCTCCTCCTGCTTCTCTGCTTAGAGAGAAGACCATGAAGTCCCCTCTCCAGATGTACATGACCTCTGTTATCTCCCTGGCGCACCAATGTGTGGCAAACTGAAACGTTGGCAATGTCGCTGGTTTCAACCTGGAAGGATCCGCTGGCGTAGAGACTGAGGGCCACAGTGATATTCACAATCACTGGCATCATTGTTCTTGGCCTACTCTGTGGCTGTAGGTCAGGCCATAGGTGGTATCACAGTTTAGTGACCATTTCCTTGGTGAATTGTAGCCACTTCAGACTCTGCTCCTGGCTTAGGTGGATGTAGAAGTACTCCCTGAAGACCCTAAGAGGGTACGGCCTTCTATTGACAGCCCTCCTCCACCTCCCTCTGCAGACAGTTTCCTTTCTTCGCTGCCTGTGCTCCATATCCCTGTCGTGCTGCAGCCCAAGAGGGGCTGAAAATATCACTCCCTATAAGTGAAAGCAGGCCTTCAAACTCCACTTGGAAAAGTCCAGCACCACTCCCTTCCGACTCCAGCAACTTTTCAGAACTCTTCCAACAACACAGTACACAGTACTTCCACTAACTCTGCAGCAGCAAAACAAAGTCAAAAGCATCTCACCTCAAAGTCCCATGCCAATCCCTTTAAGTAGCGGTCATGGGGGGTTGGGAGGGTTCCCCATGCAGGTGAGTGCATGTCCAGTTGAGAGTGTTTAGGAAAGGACATTAACAGGACCTACAAGGTCCAAATGAAAAGTCGGGCACGAAGTCAATGTTAGATGCAGAGTGACGTCACAATCTGCCCACTCTGCATGCTTCCAGCCTACGCACAGCACATCCACACTAGTGCTCTTCCAAACACGGCGCAGTGTGCAGGCCATATCGGATGCGGCTGGAAGCACATCGGCTGCCATTTTCGGGTCTCCAGGCTCCCATAGCACCAACACCAGCGATGCTACAAAGCCCAATTTTGCAGCCAGAGTTTGAACCTAGAAGTGCAAGTTAGAAGATTTAATCAAATTCAATTCAAATTATGTACAGAAAGCAAAATGGAGAGGGGGGCAGAAAGACAGGATCAAGGTAGAGAGGTAAGAGAGACAGAAAGAAAAGAAAAACTTTTTATATCTCCAACATTAATTCAATCTGAAGGAATGAGACTACACGCTCGGTGCCAGAGACATTGGCAGTAATTAACACTGAACATGCTATTAAAAATTCACTGGCGCTCGGACAGACAAATCCTATCTTTCTGGCTTGCATGTTTATATCACGAGTACCCCAATATCACACCCTTCAATAAATCTAAATGCCAAGTCTCTCAGTGAAATACCAGTTTAGTGCAGCTTCTGGAGGAGCAGGGCAACTGTGACAGTAACTTCCTGATTTCCGCATTTAACTGCAGATATGCGGTTGACGGAAGTTGCAGTTTGATTTATTCTTTAATAATGATGAGTTGATAGCCTCACCATTTTCACTGTAAAATCGAGGCCATTATTCTTTGGTTTTGGTATAAATGTTCTATCACTGCCTTCAGTGTGTGCTTTAGAAGTAAATGTTTTTATAAATTGTCAGTGTATCTAAATACACCAAGTTATTTTAGCCATATCCGTATGTCATGCAGACCCCACCCCCTGCCAAGAATGAGGCTCATCAATTTTGTCTTATGAACATTGATTTGAAAACTGTTGAAGTGAAGAAAGGACTTATTTAAAAAAGAAATCACTAGGTCCTTGGCTGGAAAGTCATTTGCATATTAAGACAGTGCTTGTGGAGACAAAGGGGTTACTTCCCTTATCCAATTTAACCCATAATGGACTTTGAGCACCAGACATTGAAGGCAAGGGAGCTCAAATTTCAGTATAACTGCTGGGATGGCCGAATCCACAAACAGACGTGGTCAGACCAGGGCAAATGGTATGTTGGCCTTCATAGCGGGAGGATTCGAGTACAGGAGCAGGGATGTCTTGCTGCAATTATACAGAGCCTTGGTGAGGCCACACCTGGAATATTGTGTGCAGTTTTTGTCTCCTTATCTGAGGAAAAATGTTCTTGCTATAGAGGGACTGCATCGAAGGTTTACCAGACTGATTCCTGGGATGGCGGGTCTGACGTATGCGGAGAGATTGAGTCGGTTGGGATTATGTTCGCTGGAGTTCAAAAGAGTGAGGGGGAATCTCAAAATCCTATAAAATTCTAACAGGGTAGATTCTAACTTGACAGGGTAGATGCAGGAAGGATGTTCCTGATGGTGGGGGAGTCCAAAACCAGGGGTCATATTCAAAGGATATGGGGTAAACCTTTCAGAACTGAGATGAGGAGAAATTTCTTCACCCAGAGAGTGATGAGCCTGTGGAATTCACTACCACAGAAAGCAGTTGAGGCCATAACATTGTATGTTTTCAAGAAGGAGTTAGATATAGCTCTTGGGGCGAAAGGGATCAAAGGATATGGGGGGAAAGCGGGAGCAGGTTACTGAGTTGGATGATCAGCTACGATCATAATGAATGGCGGAGCAGGCTCGAAGGGCCGAGTGGCCTACTCCTGCTCCTATTTTCTATGTTTCTATGTAGGTGGTAGTGAGGTGCAGCTGGGTGTTGCTGGAGTACATGCGGAATGTGGCGTTGTGTCTTCCGATGTCGCCAAGGGGCAGCATACAGATGATAAATAGGAGGGAGGCTAAGGATAGATCCTTGGAGGACTCCAGAGCTAACGGCACACAAACACAAAGTGAAGCCACTGCAGATGATTCTCTCGCCACGACTGAATAGGAATAGAATAGGGAAGTCCAATCCAGCTGGACGACTGTGGACGAGCTGTGGAGGATAGTGTGATGAGCTGTGTCAAAGGGTACAGATATGTTGAGAAGGATGAGGAGGGGATAGCTTACCATGGTCACAGTCACAAAGGATGCCATTTGTGAATTCGATAAGAGCTGCTTCAGTGCTGTGGCAGGGTGGAAACCTGATACTGGGGGGCGATGGTATGGTTAGGGGGTTCAAACCCGAAGTTGCAGGAAATATGAGCCTGGATTTGGGAGGCGATAACATGTCCACTGACTTTAGAGAGAAAGGGGAGAATGGAGAGGGCAAGGGTGGGCTTTTTGAGGAGTGGGTGATGATGGCAAATTTGGAGGGAAGGTGGATAATATACGAGGAGGTGTAGCAGTAAACGATATCTACTACATGGGGGCCAGGAAGGAAAGGAGGAATAGGGTTGAAAGAGGAGACAGGCCTCATGAACAAGATGAGCTCCGAGAGGACATATGGGGAGATAGGTAAGAAACCAGAAAAAAGATACAATTTGCCTCTTGGTAGGCTAACAAACATGAAGATTCAGGTCCTATTACACCAAAGGAACATTTCTCCCACTGATGTGTTGATAACCTGCATGTCCATCATTTGAAGGTGGAAACTCAATGGAAAGCAGTTACACGGAAGCCTCTGGACATTAACTGCCTCAGCCACTTGGCTATTCTTGTATGAATTAGACCATCAGAATCACCAGATGCTTCAGTGGTCACTGCAGTTTGGTTCCACCCTTGCCTCACATCCACTTATGCATATTACTATCAAGCATTATTATATACCAATTAAGCAAGACAAAAGGCATATGAACAAACAGGTTCATCATGTTGAACGTAGTTAACAAATGTATTAATATCTATGTTAATCATAATTGTAGTGCTTAAAAGCTCATCTATGGCTCCTGCAAAAGCCCAAACTGTCAACAAAAAAAACATTTTTTCTGGCAACTTTTATATTTCCTTTCCAATATAACTTGCCTGGGGAGCCAAGGCGATCGCAGGAGGGGGTGCGAAACTGAATGTGGTGACTGAGGCGCGATCGCAAAAGAGAGCGAGGAAGCGAAGTGGCGATCGCGAGGGGTAGCAGGGTAGAGGTCTGCTTTAGGTCGGGAAAAAGAACCAGACCAGAACCTGACCGAACCACAGCGAACCCGAGCCCAACCCGGCCAGAGACCCTCTGATTTTGCCCCAAGCTCGACCCGACCCCGCCACTACTTGACTTGATAGACCATCCGTTTACTTACCTTCCTGACACCGAACCTGCAAGAAGCTGCCACGCATGCGTGAAGACATCATAGTGACATCACTCCTCACTGCGCAGACTGAGTTTCGTCCTGGACTCCCAGCTCAGGTAAGTTTTTAATTTCAATACTTACCGGCATAGAGTTATAGAGTTAGACAGCACAGAAACAGGCCCTTAGGCCCATCGTGTCCATGCCAGCCATCAGGCACCTAACTAATCTAATCCCATTTTCCAGCACTTGGCCTGTAACCTTGTATGCTATGGCGTTTCAAGTGCTCATCTAAATACTTCTTAAATGTTGTGAGGGTTCCTGCCTCTACCACCTCTTCAGGCAGTGTGTTCCAGATTCCAACCACCCTCTGGGTGAAAACATGTTTCCTTAAATCCCCCCTAAACCTCCTACCCCTTACCTGAAATCTATGACCCCTGGTTATTGACCCCTCCGCTAAGGGAAAATGTTTTTTCCTATCTAACCTATCAATGCCCCTCAATTTTGCATACCTCAATCATATCCCCCCATCAGCCTCCTCTGCGCTAAAGAAAACAACCCTAGCCTTTTCAGTCTCTCTTCATAGCTGAAATGCTCCAGCCCAGGCAACATCCTGGTGAATCTCCTCTGCAACCTGTCCAGTGCAATCACATCCTTCCTATAGTGTGGTGCCCATAACTGTACACAGTACTCCAGCTGTGGCCTAACTATCGTTTTATACAGCTCAATCATTACCTCCCTGCTCTTATATTCTATGCCTCGGTTGATAAAGGCAAGTATCCCATAGACCTTCCTAACCACCTTATCTACCTGTGCTGCTGCCTTCAGTGATATATGGACAAGTACACCAAGATCCCTGTGACCTACTGTACTTCCGAGGGTCCTGCCATCCATTGTATATTCCCTTGCCTTGTTGGTCCTCCCAAAATGCATCATTTCACACTTCAGGATTAAATTCCATTTGCCACTGCTCTGCCCATCATACCAGCCCATCTATACATCAGCAGAGCACTTACCATGTGTGTCTGGCCCGGCCCGACCCAACTCGACCTGGACTCGGCCTGACCCAACCCGAGCCCGAAAGCTGGCCCCGACCTGACCCAAACTTGACACATGTCGTTGGGTCCAATCAGGCTCAGGTTGTGTAGCAGGACTCGAGAGCAGGGTACTGTTTGGGGGGGAAAGAAGAGTGTGGAGGCAGCGATCACGGCCATTGAGGGGTGAGGGTGTTTGGGTTCAATTCTTTTTTTGCGTCAAATTGAGCAGTGTCATTTTTATTACTGGCAGCTGCCTGAGACGTCACCAACAGTGACATTTCAGTCAATGAGGCTGCATTTGCGCATGAGCCAGTATTGCGCCACCTAGTGGCTGCGTTGTCAGCAAATGCAGCTATATAAAATACTTTCAAATGAGCAACTTAGCTTACCCATCAACATTATTAGGCAAACTGCATAATGAAAGTATAATTATGCCCCTTTCTGCCACATGACATGCTAAATACATCTGAGCTTCCTTCCTAGGTATTGTTGCAATGCCTACTACGTTTACTGGGCCTTAGTGTAGAAAGAAACAATAGAAAGTGGAAAAAATATCTCTTATGCAAAAGAGCACTCCACTGTATCCCAGAATTTGCACATCCAGAGCAGGTGTCATTTTGAACTTTGCCAAAGTAATCAATGTAGAAAGGACTGCTCAACTACCACTGAAAGGACAAATCCATTCTATCAAAAGCAAAATACTGTGGATGCTGGAAATCTGAAATAAATATAGAAAATGTTGGAAATACCCAGCAGGCCCGGCAACATCTGTTGCACGACTACGGCAGCTTTCAAAGCAATGTAGGTTCAAGTAACTGTGTACAAGACTAAGAAAATACTGCTGACTAGCATCAGAAGTGATGAATAGACTGAATGAACACAGAAAGCTTTGCAAGAGAACACCAAAGATTATAAAGATGTTAAATGAACAGGAAAGCCACAGAAAAATTATAATTTTCTTCAATAATTGATGCCTACAATATATTAAGAGAAAATTCAACACTGGATTCTACTAAAATCAGTAGCAGCTTGCTGATCACATAATGAATGGTATTTCTTGACATTGATGAATCAGGGCAGTGTTAAAAATTCTAGTGCTGCTACAGTCGTTGGCAGAGCTAATTTGGATTCACATGGCCAGTTCACATGTGTTATGGAAAACTAGGTCACCTTTGCAGAGTACAACTTAGAATGTGAACTTCACCAAAATTAAGCCCTCAACATATTAACAGATGCAGCTGTTCAAGGGGAAATGTGAGACAGCTTTTTAGATTGCGCCACTAATCACGTTTACACATATATATGGATGATTAACAAAAGCCAACTCTAGAAAATAAAAAAATTTAAGAGAAAGCAATCCTCAAAGCTTTCAATATCCAAGTTATAAACTCATACAACACAGCAGGCGGTGATTCGGCCTGCCAAGCCTGTGCCAGCTCTTTGAAAAAGCTGGCCAAATTAGTCGCACACCACTGCTCCTGCCCATAAACCCATAAACACATGTCTAATGGCCTTTTGAAAGTTCTTATGAAATCTGATGCCACAACCCGTTCAGGGAATGCAACTCTCTTCTCAAACAATCTCTCCTCATTTTCCCTCTAATTCTACTGCCGATTACTTTAAATCCATGACCTCTGGTTATTGACCTGCTAACCACTGTGTTTAGAACAGACACTTAGTTAAATTTTGAGATACAGGGCTGAATGGTATCACTTTAGTCCCTGCCAGAAGAGCGGGAACATTTTCAGGTCGGAAATCTGACTCTACGATTTGCGCGTCTTGTGGTTGCTCTTTCCCGCAGCAAGCCGATTAGGAGCCTGCCTCCAGGTTCCCCAACAATCAGGGAGGACGGGCAGGAAGACGTGCCTACTGCAGCAATGAAGGATCTTTATTTAAAGGGACACCGGCAGGACTCGCAATAGCAGCTGTGTTTGGAGGAAAAAAAACACTAAAGGAGGAAAGGGCTGCAGAATGGATGCCAGGCATGGAAAGGCTGCCCCCCAGTAAACAGACTTGCCCCTGGAGGTCACAATTCAAGCAGTGAGGAAATGGAAAGAAATTCTCTTACCCGAGAACAGCAGGAGGCCCTACCAAGTTGCTGAAGCAGTAAGCAGCAGGAGTGTGGTGCCAAGGACCTCAATCCAGTGCTGGAAAAGGTTCAATGACCTCATGAGGTCCAGCAAAGTGAGTGCCCTTCAAAGCTCAGCTTGCAGCCATGACTCGCTCACCTCCCTAGCAGTCTTCCGGATAGCACTTCCTTGGCCAACGAACCTTGCTGTCACACACATTCCTTTCTCTCTAGCCTCCTCCTTAAACCTCCATCTCAAAAGTCAACACTGTTACTCACCCGCAATTTATTATCCTCTTGCATCAGCAGTGGTTAATGCCATTGAAGATCAACGGGAGATGGTTGGATTCTCTCTTGTTGGAGATCGCCATCGTCTGGCACTTGTGTGGTGCAAATGTCACTTGCCACTTATCAGCCTGAGCCTGAATGTTGTCCAGGTCTTGCTGCATATGGACATGAACGCTTCAGAATCTGAGGAGTTGCGAATGGTACGGATCATAAAATCATCAGCGAGCATCTCCACTTCTGACCTTTGATGGAGGGAAAGTCATTTATAAAGCAGCTGAAGATGGTTGGGTCTAGGACACTATCCTGAGGAACTCCTGCAGCAATGTCCTGGGTTTGAGATGATTGGCTTCCAACAACCATAACCATCTTCCTTTGTGCTCGGTATGATTCCAACCAGTGGAGAGTTTCCCCCCTAATTCCCATTGACTTCAATTTTGCCTGGGCTACTTGATGCCACACTCAGTCAAACTCAATCACTCTCATCTCACCTCTTGAGTCCAGCTTTTTTGTTCGTGTTTGGACCAAGGTTGTAATGAGGTCAAGAGCTGAATGACCCTGGCAGAACCCAAACTGAGCATCAGTGAGCAGGTTATTGCTGTTTAAGTGGCACTTGATAGCACTGTCGACGACACCTTCCATCACTTTGCTGATGATTGAGAGTAGACTGATTTGACAGTCGTTAGTCAGATTGGATTTGTCCTGCTTTTTGTGACTAGGACATACCTGGGCAATTTTTACATTGTCAGGTGGACACAGTGTTGAGGCTGCACTGAACGGCTCAGCTCGGGGGCGCAGCCAGTTCTACAGCACATGTCTTCAGTACCACAGCCAAGGTGTTATAAGGACCCATAGCCTTTGCTGTATCCAGTGCTTTCAGCTGTTTCTTTATATCACATGTAGTGAATCGAATTGGCTGAAGACTGGCATCTGTGATGCCGGGGTCCTCAGGAGGAGGCCGAGACAGATCATCCACTCGGTACTTCTGGCTAAAGATGGTCGCAAATGCTTCAGCTGTTTCTTTTGCACTGATGTCTTGGGCTCCTCCATCATTGAGGATGGGGAAGCTCATGGAGCCTCCTCCGCTGGTTAGTTGTTTAATTTACACCACCATTCACAACTGGATTTGGCAGGAGTGCAGAGCTTTGATCTCATCTGTTGGTTGTGGGATCACTTAGCTCTGTCTATTACATGTTGCTTCAGCTGTTGGTCATGCAACAGTCCTTTGTTGTAGGTTCACACCTCATCGTTAGACATGCCTGGGTGCTGCTCCTGCACTCTTTATTGAATCAGGGTTGATCCCTTGACTTGGTGGTAATGGTAGAGTGAGGGATATGCCAGGTCATACTGTTAAATACAATTCTGTTGCTGCTGATGGACCGCAACATATCATGGATGCCCAGTTTTGAGCTGCCAGATCTGTTCTGAATCTATCCCATTTAGCACAGTGGTAGCACCACACAACACAATGGAGGGCATCCTCAGCGTGAAGACAGGACTCCGTTTTCACAAGGGTTGTGCGGTGGTCACTCTTACCAACAGTGTCAAGTTTTGTATTTAGCATTTAATTTAACTTTAACCTTAACTTGTAGTATCTTTCACAGTTTTAGTCAGTGGTAAGCACACGTTAATTAGGTGGCTATTTAGAACTGGTTACCTGGTCAGCAGAGGCTGACTTGGAATACTGCTGCAACAGAGTACATAACTAGGGAATTTCATGAGTGAGGGAATTTGGTGCACTGAAGGAAAAGCTGCTGTTCTGGTCTTTTACAGAACAAGGAGCGGTCCGAGTGAGGGAGCGGGAGATAGCAAGACTTGTCAGCAGCAGCGGTGGCTGATAAATCAGAGCAGGGGAAAGAGTGGACCTTCCACTGCGTATTCCGGAAAAAACAAGGAGTGATGTCAGAGGATAGCAGGTAGGTAAAAGCAAAATACTGCGGATGCTGGAAATCTGAAATAAAAACAGAAAGTGCTGTAATACTCGGCAGGTCTGGCAGCATCTGTTGACAGAGAAAGAGAGTTAACACTTCAGGTCTGTGACCTTTCATCAGAACTGAACAGCAGGTAGATGACTGGATGGTGAGTTTTTAAAAAAGGTATTTTTTCTCTCTAATCTACGGCAGTGGTTTAAACCAGCAGCAGGAAACTATAAAATATTGTATTAAATTTACAGCTTAGATGAACAGAATTCCAACTGAGGTTAAGTGCAACAGTAACTGAATTAATAACAGTATTAGCACACAACAGATCTAGAGGCACTAATTAAAATTAATAGTTTATCCAAGCTACTAACTAATTATAAAAAGAGGGAAAAGAGATATTTTTCTTAGATCACGGATGGGCAACTGAGACCTGCTGCTTGCAATTCCTGCGCCATGTGGGAACTTCAAGACACTTCAAATGTCTTGGAGGAACCATGTGTGTAGAAACTATCTCCAGCTACTTGAGCTTGAGTTCAGGATTTCTGAGCTTGAGGGACAGTGGAGTCATTGCGGAGCATCAGGGAGCAGGAAAGTTTCCTGGATTGTACATTCCAGGAGGTGGTACCCCACAGGCAGCGAGAGTTCAGGATAGACGGTGGGTGGCCATTTCGAAAAGGAGGCGGCGGGAGGTACAGGAATCTGCGGGGCGTGTGCCACTCTCAAACTAGTATAAGGGTTTGGATTCTGCAGGGAATGATGACAGCCTGAAGGGGGAAGGAAATGAGCCAGAAAGTGTTGTCCATGTCGATATCAATGGCATAGAGAGAGCAGGTATTTAGGTCCCACGGTCAAATTTTCAGGAGTGGGAGAGGAAGTTAAAAGGTAAGACCTCGAAGGTTATAATCTCTGGATTACTGCCAGTGCCATTAGCTAGCAAGAATAGAGAGGGTCAATGTGTGCTTCAGGCATGGCACAGGAGGGAGAGTTTCAGATTCTCGAGACATTGGGACCAGTTCTGGGGTAGGAGGCACCTATTCAAAAGGGACAGGTTGCACCTCAACAGGACAATGTGCTCGCGGGGTGGTTCACTAGCGTGGTTGAGGAGGGTTAGATAGGAGCAGATTAAGAAGGACTACAAGAAATAACTAGGACAGGTTTAGAATGCATGTATGCAAACACACTTAAGTGTGGTATGTAAGGCTGGTGAGCTACGAGCACAAGGAGCCATGTGGGAATATGATATAGTAGCAATGCGTTGCCTGTATCAAAGCTTGCGGCTAGGGCAGTGTTTGAAGATCTTCTTAACGTAGCTGACCAGTTTGTTGACTTCAACAAATTGGCTTTTCCACATATCAGTGACGCGAAATTCTACGTGCATTACATGTAGTATGGACAGCATTAGGCATTACACCTTGGAGCACAGATTTGAAAGATTTTGTCATGTAAGTTGCATCTTCACAAATGAAAGCAGACACTTGGTTGAAATCTTCACCATGTTTTGAAACAGTTTTATCACTTGGAAAATTATGGTGTAAAATTAACAGCTTCGTAGCAGACAGTCTGCGAGAACTGCTGTTAGCTTTCCTGACTGTATGTCCGATAAGGCTGAAGATGTACAATCAAACAAAACATGCAGCATATAGTTGTCTTGCTCATTGGTGGACTCATCACAAATAATTACGGAAGACTCACATGTGTTAATCTGACACTTCATCTCCTCACAATGTGTAGCATAAACCTTTAGAAGGTAGTCTTGTCATAGTTTATTTGCACTTGGCAAGCAACCACTGCCTTGCATATTATGTTAAATGAATACCCGCAGCTTTGGTTTATCAAGTTTACCCAATGGTACGTTGACACTTGCAAAAGCATCCACAAGTTCCACTGTAACCAACTGACAATTTTCCAAGCTCTCTGTCGACTTCTTAAAAAAAGACGAAATCGGTGCTTATTTTTTTTGTATGTTCGTTTTCTAGCAATGCTTGCTCTCTGCTGCAATGGCTTTCGGACTCTAACTGCGCTGAATGGTTACCCGCCATATGTGATCCAATGAAACATTGCAGCTTGTACAAAACAGTATTCCATCGCCGGCATGCAGAATTTGGAAGCCAAATTCTTTCACTCGATATGCTGCAGTAATGCTTGTGGCTGTTTTTCATTTGCTCATTCTGGCATTCTCACTTGCCTGCTAACACTTGATACTACTACTCTCAAAACTGCACTGGAAGCCCTCCCTCATCTACCAATCAGCAAGTCGAGCCTTGTGTCAATCAATGTGATGGAGTCTTCATGTGTGGACTGGGTTCTATACAGCTTGTGTTTGCTTTTTTGAGACAGTCCCTGATTTGAAATTGAAACTAAAGGCTTCCAGGTTCTGGGGACTCAAACCCAGGTTAAGACAAACAAACAATCCTGTGATTGAGAAAAAAAAGTCTTTATTAACCAAGGACATGCAACTAGAGATTGCGTTTCAGTTTTGACCAGAAGCCTTTTGAGATCTGAAGGATGGAAGCAAGAAAGATAAGTCAGTGGCTGTTTAAAGAGACAGGCTGAGAGGTGCAGGTTTTTATGCTTCCAGAGATTCTGTTTGGAGTTAAAGCAGACGACAAAGCAGCAGTCTGGTTGCAGGCAAAGGAGCCTGGACTGAGGGCTCACCATTGGTGAATGACTTACGACAGCTGTCTTCAGTGACTCAAAGTGTTACCTGGTGTGCCACGCCATTAGGGCAACAGTGGGCAAGGTTGAACTTGTTCGAAAGGTGACAAAACCAAAGCATTAAAGGGAAAATTGCATCGCTCGCTATCGACGGGACCTCATTACTTCCGTATCTGCATCTTAACTTGAAAAACTATCCAAGGAAGATCCTGATTTTGTTGTACTGTAGGACTGATTGAAGCCGTCTTGCTGATGAGCCTGTTCAGAGGACTAGTAAGAAATAGTTTTGCTGTATCTACTAATTAATATGTACCTTTTAAAATATACATACATCGATCGTGATTTAACTGTTAGTTCATGTTTAATTTATGTTGGTTTTGGTTTGAGTGTTAAAAGTAAAATTTATAAAAATCTTGTCCATTTTGTTTTTGGGTTCCTAAATTGGAGTCAGTTGGTGGATTTGATTCTTTTAATTTGATGGTGGCCCTCAAGGGGATCACTACAATCAGTAAAACGTGCGATGTTTGCAACATGCCCAGCAAATCACTGAGTTCAGCCTTAGGTCACCAGTAAAATGCGCGAAGTTCGCAAAATGACCGATTTCGCACACTCTGGCTCCTAGCTTGCACAGCATCAATGGACTTGGTGGCTGAATGCTACATTCACGTGCGGTCAAGTGCTCTCCCGCTCTTGGTTAGCAGAGAAGTACAGGTGGGCCCGAGAGGGAAGTGGAAGAAAGGGATGGTGGCAGCAAGGGCTCTTCTCGAGGCAGACTAGTTCATGACCCTTGCCCTCGTCCTTCCCCACCCCCCTAACAATTCCGCCAACAGAGCTACACACGCTGTGTCCTGCCTTCTGATGGAGTCTGCCCCGACACAGATCAAGCTGGGGCAGTCTTTGGCAGGGACCCTCACTGGCTCCAAACCCCAGAGGACGACCATTGGCATCTCATGCCAGAGCAGGGAAATGAGCAGTCTGCCTCGAGCTCTGCCAAAGCCACAGAAGTAGCACCACATGCAAGTAATAGAAAACATACTAGGAAAAGGTCTTCATTGTACAAAGGGAATCGCATTATTATTATATTGTTAGTGTTCCACTGATGCTCTTTATTTGAATGAAAGTATGAGTTTTTTGTGAATTATTGTCATGCCATCTACTTTGTTGGATCTCCCATTGACCCTATCAGTTAAATTGTGGTGAGTGGCATGAACTGCCTTGATGAGGAGGTAGGCCTGTGAATGTGATGATGCACACGAGTCTGTAGGGAGTAGGGTTGGGGTTGTGGGGGGTGGCGGTTTTGCACAGGGGTTGTAATGGGAACTTTTCAATGCTTCAAGCACATTTCTCAAGTGAAACATGCCTGGATGAGGGCATCGTGCTTTTATCGGACAGGCAGGTCTACAGCTTTAGGCACCAACGGCACTTCAAAATATTCCTCCTCCTTCTCCGAGGAAGCCGGGCACTCTCCACTTTCCTCTAGCACCAGCTTCAGTCCTCTCTGTAGTGCCATGCTGTGCCGTGCACAGCAGATCACTACTATCCGGGAAGACCCCTGCTGGGGCATAATGAAGGGCACCTCCAGATTAGCCAAGGCACTTAAAATAAACTTCATAAAGTTGCTGTACCCAACAAAATCAGTGAATTTAGCCTGAAGGAACTGCTCCCATCAGCGCAAGCCTTCCACTATGGCTGACCACAGGCTTGCCAGTTACAGCCTTTGTACAGCTCATATCACATCAGTTTCATTCTACAACGACTTACCGCTGTGCATTCACCTCCACCAACCTGGCAAACTGCAGACATACTGTGTGACCTGTGCGCTGTTGGGAAAAGAGGGATTCCATGCTTAAAAAGGCTCTTAATCGCCTTTTAATCTACAAAAATTGGCTTCCCTGGGACTTTCCCACACTACCCACTCTCGAATCCGCCTCCACCGGGCTGGGAAAAGTCTGCTCACAGTCTCAAAGAAAGAGAGGCTTTACTGCATGCCGGTAATGTAAACATAGTGATGTGATGTTCTAACCTGCATTACAGGTATTTAACATGATTTAATTGTCAATGATGAGTTAAAGTTGTATAACAGGATTAGTACAAAACCGAGCAATATCATAAATCAAGCAGTAGCTTCAACTGTGTGTGTCATTTTTTCTACCTGTTAACATATGTATAGAACAACACAGGGCCCCTTCCTCTCTCAGTGGCATTCTCAGACATCTTCCTTTGTCACATGACACTGCCAACAGCTGTGTCTATCTTTCCAATCTGATCTCAAGGATTGCCAGCATAACTCCATATATAAGCATCATTGGAAAATTAATTTGAATAATATCTTTTAATCCCTCCAATTCTTAATTCAAAAATCAAATCAGCTCTATATGCCAGATAGTTAATTTAATTCAAACAAGGTAAAACATCTGTACAATGCTGATCAGGTAAACTTGCAGAATAAATGCCATTGGTACATCTGGCAATTTTTAACTATTACAGTCAAGCTTAAACTTCAAAGGACTTTAAATATTTCCAATTGTTTGCACATTTTCTTAGTTGACAATTTTTCTTTCCAGTTTATCTAGTCTGTTCCCTTTCTGCCTTCACTAATTTAGCTTCTTCCAGTTAAGTACCTTGATTTTTGACAGTTCCTACTCCTTTTAAACTTTTATGTTGAGGTTAGTTATATTACGGTCACTGTCCCCTAGCTGTTCATCTCCCTTATATTATGTACTTGCCTCACTTCATCTCCTTGAACTAGATGTAGTACTATCACTTTCCTTGTTGGACTAAAAACATAAACACCCAGAAGGCAGTAGTAGTTACACTGCAGAAACCACACTCCATCTTTGCTACTTAAACTACTCCTATCATGAAATTATTGGAGTCCCCCATTATGGTTCTGTTGTTTCTGCATTTTCTTTAATTTGTCGACATGTGTTTTTTGTTTTTAATTAGTGTAACTTATTAATAATTACTAATTTTTTTTTTAATATATATAGTAAGTAGTGGTTTTTAGGAAATCAAGGTCACTAGTGTAAATAATCTCAATTTATTTGAGTAAATTAAGGGTAAGTCATGGCAGGGCAGCTCTGCAGCGTGGAGTGCTCCTCCTGTGCAATGTGGCAAGTCAGAGACACTTCCAGTGTCCAGGGAGTACACGTGTGAAGAATGTGTCTCCAGCGGCAGCTACTCGAAATCCGCATTTCGAATCTGGAGAGGCGGCTGGGGACACTGTGGACCATCCGTGAGGCGGAGATTGCCGTGGATAGCACATACAGGGAGATGGTCACACCACAAGTAAAGACAGCTCAGACAGAAAAGAAATGGGTGACCGCCAGGCAGCATAGAAGAACTAGGCAGGTAGTGCAGGAGTCCCCTGGGTCCATCTCCCTAACAGATATTCCACTTTGAGTACTGCTGGGGAAGATACCTTCTCAGGGGAATGCAGCAAGAGCCAAGTCTGCGGCACCACGGGTGGCTCAGTTGCACAGGAGGGGAGGAAAAAAGAGTGGGAGAGCTATAGCGATAGGGAATTCTACTTTAAGGGGTACAGATAAGCATTTCTGTGGCCGCAAATCTAACTCCAGGATGGTATGTTGTCTCCCTGGTGCTTGGGTCAAGGATGTCACGGAGCAGCTGCAAGACATTCTGAAGGGGGAGGGTGAACAGTCAGAGGTCATGGTTCACATTGGTACCAATGACATAGGTAGAAAGAGGGATGAGGTCCTGCAACAAGAATTTAGGGAGCTAGGTAGCAGATTAAAAAGCAGGGTCTCAAAGGTTGTAGTCTCTGGGTTACTCCCGGTGCCACGTGCTTGTGAGTATAGGAATAGGAGAATAGAGCAGATGAATGTGTGGCTGAAGACATGGTGCAGGAGGGAGGGCTTTAGTTTCCTGGATCACTGGGTCTGTTTCTGGCAAAGGTGGGACCTGTACAAGTTGGACGGGTTGCACCTGAACCGGAACGGGACCAACATCCTTGCTTGGAGGTTTGCTCGTGCTGGTGGGGGGAGTTTAAACTAACTTAGCAGGGGGATGGGATATAGAGTGGAGGTACAGTAGGGGGGGGGGGGGGTGATGCACAGCCAAATATAGAAGAGAAATTAAGTCAGTCTGGAAGGCAGAGCAAACATAGACCTGTTAAGGCACAAGCAAATAATGCAAGGCTGGATTACATCAATTTTAACACAAGGAGTCTTGCAAGTAAGGCAGATGAATTGAGGGTGTTAACACATGGGAATATGATATTAATACTATCACAGAGATATGGTTGAGGGAAGGGCAGGACTGGCAGCTCAATATTCCAGGATACAGAATCTTCAGGCGTGACGGGGGGGTGGGGGCTGGTGGCGGTGTATAAGAGGAGGGGTCATTTACTGCAGTAAGGAGGGATGATATCTTAGATGGTTCCTCAAATTAGGTCATATGGGTAGAACTTAAAAACAAAAAGGGGGCAATCACTTGACTGGGAGTTTACTGCAGGCCTCCGAAAAGTCAGGGAGAGATAGAGGAGCAGATATGTAGGTAAATCTCAGAGAGGTGTAAAAATAATAGGGTAATATTATTAGGGCGGCACGGTGGCGCAGTGTTTAGCACCGCAACCTCACAGCTCCAGCGACCCGGGTTCAATTCTGGGTACTGCCTGTGTGGAGTTTGCAAGTTCTCCCTGTGTCTGCGTGGTTTCCTCCGGGTGCTCCGGTTTCCTCCCACATGCCAAAGACTTGCAGGTTGATAGGTAAATTAGCCATTATAAATTGCCCCTAGTATAGGTAGGTGGTAGGGAAATATAGAAACAGGTGGGGATGTGGTAGGAATATGGAATTAGTGCAGGATTAGCACAATTGGGTGGTTGATGGTCGGCACAGACTCGGTGGGCCGAAGGGCCTGTTTCAGTGCTGTATCTCTAAACTAATAATAGTAGGGGATTTCAACTTCCCCAATATTAACTAGGATAGTCTTAGTGCAAAAGGCATACGGGGGGCGGAGTTCTTAAAGTGCATACAAGAGAGCTTTTTGAGCCACCAAGTAGAAAGTCCTACAAGAGAAGGGGCAGCACTGGACCCAAGAAGGAGTGTAGCGAAGGTTTACCAGACTGATTCCTGGGATGACAGGACTGACATTTAAAGGAAAGATTGAGTCGGTTAGAATCATATTCGCTGGAGTTCAGAAGAGTGAGGGGGAATCTCATAGAAACCTATAAAATTCTAACAGGACTTGACATGGCAGATGCAGGAAGGATGTTCCCGATGGTGGGGGAGTCCAGAATCAGGGGTCATTGTCTAAGGATACGGGGTAAACCTTTCAGAACTGAGATGAGGAGAAACTACTTCACCCAGATAGTGGTGAGCCTGTGGAATTCGCTACCACAGAAAGCAGTTGAGGCCAAAACATTGTATGTTTTCAAGAAGGAGTTAGATATAGCTCTTGGGACGAAAGGGATCAAAGGATATGGGGGGAAAGCAGGAACAGGTTACTGAGTTGGATGATCAGCTATGATCATAATGAATGGTGGAGCAGGCTCAAAGGGCCGAATGGCCTACTCCTGCTCCTATTTTCTATGTTTCTAATCTTAGGGAATGAAGCCGGACAAGTGGTATAAGTGTTAGTGGTGGAGTATTTTGGGGATAGTGACCATACCTCTAAGATTTAAGGTAGTTATGGAAAAGGACAAAGATGGACTGGAAATAAAGGTACTGAAGTGGGGGTAGGCCTATTTCAATACGATAAAACAGGCTTGTGGCCAAAGTGGACTAGGAACAGCTACTTGTAGGAAATTCTACATCAGACCAGTGGGTGTCATTCAAAAAGGAAATAGAGAGAGTTCAGTGCCAACATGTTCCTGTAAAGGTGAAGGGTAGGACCAACAAGTCCAGGGAACCCTGGATGTCAAGGCATATAGAGGATTGGATAAGGAAAAAAAATGGAGGCTTATGGCAGATTCAGGGGCTGAAAGCAGCAGAGGCCCTAGAGGAGTATAGAAAGTGGAGGGGGGTACTTAAAAAAGAAACTGGAAAGCCAAGAAGGGGCATGAAAAATACACTGGCGGGCAAGATAAAGGAAAATCCCAAGGCGTTTTATAAGTATATTAAGGGCAAGAGGATAACCAGGGAACGAGTAGGGCCCATTAGGGAACAAAGTGGCAATCTGTGTGGGGAGCCGGAGGATGTAGGTGAGGTTTTAAATGATTACTTTTCATCTGTGTTCACTATGGAGAAGGATGATATAGATGCAGCGATCAGGGAGCAGGATTGTGATATACTCGAACAAATTAGCATTGAAAGGGAGGAGGTATTAGCCGTTTTAGCGGGCTTAAAAGTGGATAAATCCCCAAGCACAGATGAGATGTATCCCAGGCTGTTATGTGAGACAAGGGAGGTGATAGCAGGGGCTCTGACACAATTTTTTAAATCCTCTCTGGCCACAGCAGAGGTGCCAGAGGACTGGAGAACAGCGAATGTGGTACCATTATTCAAGAAGGATGGCAGGAATAAACCAGGTAATTACAAGCCAGTGAGTCTAACATCAGTGGTCGGGAAACTATTGGAAAACATTCTGAGTGACAGGATTAATCTCCACTTGGAAGAGGCAGGGATTAATCAAGGATAGTCAGCATGGCTTTGTCAGGTGGAGATCATATCTAACAAACCTGATTGAAAAATTCAAGGAGGTGACTAGATGTGTAGATGAGGGTGAAGCAGTTGATGTAGTCTACATGGACTTCAGTACGACTTTTGATAAGGTCCCGCATGGGAGATTGATTAAGAATATAAGAGCCCATGGGATCAAGGGCAAATTGGCTTAGTGGCAGGAGGCAGGGGGTGATGGTCAAGTGTTGCTTTTGCGATTGGAAGCCGGCGACCAGTGGTGTACTGCAGGTATCGGCGTTGGGACCCTTGCTGTTTGTAGTGTACATTTGTGATTTAGACATGAATATAGGAGGTATGATCAGTAAATTCACAGATGACATGAAAATTGGTGGTGTCATAAATAGTGAGGAAGAAAGCCTTAGATTACAGGACGATATAGATGGGCTGGTGAGATGGGCAGAGCAGTGGCAAATGGAATTTAGTCCCGAGAAGTGTGAGGTGATGCATTTTGGGAGAACAAGGCAAGGGAATATACAATGGGTGGTAGGACCATAGGAAGTACAGAGGGTCAGAGGGACCTTGGTGTGCTTGTCCATAGATCACTGAAGGCAGCAGCACAGGTAGATAAGGTGGTTAGGAAGGCATATGGGATACTTGCCTTTATTAGCCCAGGCATGGAATATAAGAGCAGGGAGGTTATGATAGAGCTGTATAAAACGCTAGTTAGGCCACAGCTGGAGTACTGTGTACAGTTCTGGTCGCCACTCTACAGGAAGGATTTGATTGCACTGGACAGGGTGCAGAGGAGATTCACCAGGATGTTGTCTGGGCTGGAGCATTTCAGCTTTGAAGGGAGACTGGATAGGCCATGGTTGTTTTCCTTAGAGCTGAGAAGGCTGAGGGGAGTCCTGACAGAGGTATACAAAATTATGAAGGGCATAGATAGGGTAGATAGAAAGAAACCTTTTTTCCCTTAGTGGAGGTGTCAATAACCAGGGGGCATAGATTTAAGGTAAGGGGCAGGAGGTTTAGAGGGGATTTGAGGGAAAAAAAATTCACCCAGAGGGTGGTTGGAATCTGGAACACACTGCCTGAAGGGGTGGTAGAGGCAGGAACCCTCACAACATTTTAGTAGTATCTAGATGAGTACTTTAAATGCCATAGCATACAAGGCTACGGGCCAAGTAATAGATTGGTGCTTGATGGCTGGCACGGACACAGCGGGCGGTATAACTCTATGACTCTATATCTCTTCCATTTTCCCCCACTCTTCAGAGATCCGAAAAAGTGTAAATTTCCTTCCTATCCTTTAAATAAATTCAGCAGATTTTGCATTTTCCCCTATGTTCTAGTACTGCAATAGAATCTTTGATAAAGACGACCACCCCATCTCCTTCGTTCCTACTGTAAAACCTCCTGAATATTTTGTAATCGACAGCAGTACTGAGGGAGAACCGCACTGTCCGAGGTGCCAACTTTCAGATGAGACGTTAAACCGAAGCCCCATTGGCTCTCACAAGTGAATGCAAAGCATCGAGCTGGGCAGTGGGACTGACTGCATCGCTCTGTGGAGAGCCAGCATAGACTTGATGGGCCAAATGACCTCAGTCAATGACACTACGTCCTGTTCCCACTCCTGCTGTGGTCTAAGCTATATTTCTGTTAATGTTAAATTATAACCTTCCCCCGGGTGTCTTTAGCTCAATTCTATTCACAATATGTCATGTTTTTTCATGATGTAACCCAAACCATCTGCTCTGATGATGCTACCTTCCATGGTGGTGCTTCTGATATGACCTCCTTTTTCCTCAACCGAGGATTTCCCCCCACTGTGGTTGACAGGGCCCTCAACCGTGTCCGACCCATTCCCCGCACCTCTACCCTCACCCCTTCCCCTCCCTCCCAGAACCGTGACAGGGTTCCCCTTGTCCTCACTTTTCATCCCACCAGCCTCCATATCCAAAGGATCATCCTCCGCCATTTTCGCCACCTCCAGCGTGATGCCACTACCAGTCGCATCTTCCCCTCCCTTCCCCTGTCAGCATTCCGAAGGGATCGTTCCCTCCGCGACACCCTGGTCCACTCCTCCATTACCCCCACCACCTCATCCCCGTCCCAGGGCACCTTCCCCTGCAATCGCAGGAGGTGTAATACCTGCCCATTTACCTCCTCTCTCCTCACTATCCCTGGCCCCAAACACTCCTTTCAGGTGAAGCAGGTGAAGATTTACTTGTACTTCTTTCAATGTAGTATACTGTATTCGCTGCTCACAGTGTGGTCTCCTCTACATTGGGGAGACCAAGCGCAGACTGGGTGACCGCTTTGCGGAACATCTCCGCTCAGTCCGCAAGCAGGACCCTGAGCTTCCGGTTGCTTGCCATTTCAACACTCCCCCCTGCTCTCATGCTCACATCTCTGTCCTGGGATTGCTGCAGTGTTCCAGTGAACATCAACGCAAGCTCGAGGAACAGCATCTCATTTACCGATTAGGCACACTACAGCCTGCCGGACTGAACATTGAGTTCAATAATTTCAGAGCATGACAGCCCCCCCATTTTACTTTCATTTTTAGTTATTTTTTCTTCCTTTTTTTTTTACATTCCTTTTTACATTTTTTACAATTTTTTTTGCATTTATTTCATTTCATCTTAGTTTGTTCAGTTTGCTTACCCACTGTTTTTTTCAGGTTGTTTTTCTTCAGGTTTGCACTTGCTGCTGTTCAATATGTATTCACACCTAATCTGTACTAATGCTTTGTCTTTCAACACACAATTAACATATTGTTTGCCTTTGCTCCGTGACCTTTTGGTCAGCTATGTGGCCTGGTCCAATCTGCACCTTCTCCTTTGTTATCTCTTGCCCCACCCCCATCTCACTTGTTTATAATCTGTGACTTTTCTAATATTTGTCAGTTCCGAAGAAGGGTCAGTGACCCGAAACGTTAACTCTGCTTCTCTTTCCACAGATGCTGCCAGACCTGCTGAGTGATTCCAGCATTTCTTGATTTTGTTTCTGTCAGTTTGACAATCTTGCCTTTTTTTCCATTTCCTCATCCTTCTAATCCATTTTTGCTCATCTTTCCTACACAACTGGGGGAATGCAGTTGAAATGACTTTAATTAAGATAATTGGCAAAAGAACCAGAGGCAAGATGAGGTAAAGGCCTGCTACCCGACCCGAACCCGAGACAATGTGTCGGGTTCAGGTCGGGTCGCACTTCTGGGTCCAGCATTCGGGCTTGGGTCGGGTCGGGCCGGATCGGACACGCTGCATCACCACCTCAAGTAAGTGACTTTAATGTTAATTTACTTTTTGGACTTTAAAGGTGGCTTTGCTACAGTTATTTTAAGCTTGTGCAGGTAACCAACAAAGTGAAAAACGGAAGGTAAGTTAATTGATGGTCGGGTCGGGCCTCATTTGCAGACCCAAGCAGGCCTTTAATATGAGGGGTTTTTTTTTTTTAACGCAGCGACTTATGATCTGTAATGTGCTGCCTGAAAGGATAGTGAAAGCAAATTAAATGATAACTTCAAAAGGGAATTGGATAAATACTCTTCAGGGCAGGGGAGTGGGACAAAATGAACAGCTCATTCCAGGAGTCGGCACAGGCACGATGGACCGAATGGCCTCCTTCTGTGCTATATCATTCTATGATTCTTTGTGTCTGTTGAATGCTTTTCTAATTTCTCTTTCTTTCCCTTTTCCTTTCCATATCAGATGGAACTCTGCCACAGCAAGTAAAGCATGTCAATCTTGTACAAGCCACTCCTGTCCCAGAATTAGTGCCAATGTTCCAGAAGTCCGAACCCATCCTAATTGCATCTCTCCAATTATGCAAACATCTGAAGTTTACTATTTCTCTGCTGACTGCCAATGTGGGAACAAGAGTAATCCTAAAACTACTACCCTCTGGGTCCTACTCTTTAACCTATTTGCGAGTTATTGAAACTAACTATGCAGGACCCAAATTCTATTTCTTATGTCATTGGTTTCAACATGAGCTGCAACCTCTAGCTGTCCTTCCTCTCTCCAAAATCTTTTGCACCTGCTCAGTGATGTCCCTTATCCTCGCATGTAAGAAGCATTCAAGACCCTCAGTTACAACTGCAAAAGCACCTGTATATTCCCCTGGAATCTCCTACTACTGCTGCAATTCTATACTTCACTGCCCTGTTTTTGGTAACTACTTGCTCCACTCTGCTGGGTTCATGGATGCTTTTTTCTAATTTACCATACACAAATCATTGAAGGTAGAAGGAAAAATTGAGGCAGCTAAAAAAAGCAGAAAGGATCCTTTTTATAAATGTAGGCCATAGAGTACAAATGTAAGGAAGTTATGTTAATCATTTATAGATCACCAGTTAGGCCTCAGCTAGAGTATTGTGACCAGTTCTGGGCACCATACTTTAGGAATAATGACAAGGCTTTGTAGAGAGTACAGAGGAAATTTATCAATGATACCAGTTATATGGAGAGACTAGAGAAGCTGGGATTTTTCTTCCTAAAGCATAGAACATTAGTGGGAGATTTAATAGAGGTGTTCAAAATTATGAGAGGCTTTGTTAAGAGTAATTAAGGAGAAACCTTTGCCACTGGCAATTGGGTTAGTAATCAGAGAACACAGGTTCAAGATAATTGGCACAGCAACTGGGAGGAGGGGAGAAGAATTTCTTTAATGTAGCAAGTTGTGATGATCTGGAATGCACCGCCTGAAAAGGCGGTGGAAGTAGATTCAATATTTACTTTCAAAGGGAATTTCATATATATATTTTTTAAAACTTGCATTTAAACAGAACCTTTCACGGCTTCAGGACATCCCAAAGCATCTTACAGCCAATGAAGTACTTTGAAATATGTAATCACTGTTGTATTGTACAAAAATACTTTAAAAGAAATAAAAAGCAAGGTTATTGGGAAGAATGGGTAGCTGAGCCAGCACAGACATAATGGGCTGACTGACCTCCTTCTGCACTCTAAGATTTTATGATTACCATCATTGTTACAGATATTCAATACTGAACATTTATTTGTTAATTCAATATTGCTAGGAAATTCCTGCACTGCTTTCCGCCTATATTTCCTACCCTGGTAGTTGCTCATGCACTTCCATTCCTCAGTAACTCATCTTGCTTACAGAGTGACCTCTTGCAATGCGCATTCCAAGAAACTTTCCACCTACCAAATCTGATAAGTGTCAAATGCTGCACCTCAAGCTCAGAAGCCTTGAGCTTAAGCACAACTTGTCAAAGATGTTTCCTGTTTACATGCTTATCTGGACATAAAAGGAATTCAGGACCTTCCACACCATGCAGGTAACACATATTACAGGCCTCACTTGTTCCTCTGCCACACACCGCAATGCTTATTTTTTTTTCTTTACAAGTTTGATAATTATGGTTTAGTGTTAATACAATACTCATTCTGAGGATTACCAATACACAACATTCATTAAAGCTGTCTCACGTAAAATATAATGCTGCTGTGGCACCAAGATCAAGTAAGATAAAGTACCAACTTGGTCACTTTAGTGAATTAAGTTTAATATTGGGGCAAGTCTGTTTTGTGATTTCTAGTTTGTAAATGTATTGCACAAAGTTTTATGAGCTCAGACTGTGCAATGCATAAGATGGTAGCACTCTCGCCTCGTCACAAGGTTTCAGGTTCTAGTCCAACTCCAGGGCTCGAGTACAAAAATCAAGACTGACACACCAGTGCAGGACTGAGGGAGTGCTGCATAGTCGGAGGCGACGTCCTTCAGATGAGACACTGAACCAAGGTCCCATCTGCTTGCTCAGGTAGATGTACAAGATCCCATGACACTGTTCTGAAGAGCAGGGGAGTTATCCCTGGTGTCCTGGCCAATATTTATCCTTCAATCAACTTCGCAAAAAACAAAATTATCTGGTCATTATCACATTACTGTTTGTGGGAGTTTGCTGTGCACATACTGGCTGCTGCATTTTCTACATTACAACAGTGACAACACTTCAAAAAATACTTCATTGGCTGTAAAGTGCTTTGAGTGGTCAGGAAAAGCACTATATAAATGAAAGTCTTTTTTCCCCCTAATTAGCGGATACCTGAATTTATAAAATCATTTCCATCATTTTTGTTTACAGTTCTTCTTGCTTTTAGCTAAATCAGTGAGACTTACCACCTTTTATGTAAAGGGTAGAAAATAATTTTGAAGCAGCTTGAAATTCCCCATTCCCTTCTGTTAGTCCCTACTGGGAATTGTACTTCCCGTTTACAATTCCCAATCGCATCCAGTACCTTGGCTTCAACCTCTTCGCTGCTTCCTACACCCATAGAAAGGTTATCCCAAGTTATTTTAGATTGCTTAACTTAGAAACATAGAAAATAGGAGCAGGAGTAGGCCATTCAGCCCTTCGAGCCTGCTCCACCATTCATTATGATCATGGCTGATCATCCAACTCAGTCACCTATTCCCACTTTCCCCCCCATATCCTTTGATCCTTTTCGCCCCAAGAACTATATCTAACTTCTTCTTGAAAACATACAATGTCTTGGCCTCAACTGCTTTCAGTGGTAGCGAATTCCACCAGCTCACCACTCTCTTGGTGAAGAAATTTCTCCTCATCTCAGTCCTGAAAGGTTTACCCCATATCCTTAGACTATGACCCCTTGGTCTGGATTCCCCCAACATTGGGAACATCGTTCCTGCATCTACCCTGTCAAGTCCTGTTAGAATTTTATAGGTTTCTATGAGATTCCCCCCTCACTTCAAGAGGATATTATTAAAATACAATGTAGAAGACATCCAACCATAAAGATTTCAGACACATCCACATCTAGCATATCCTTGCACTGAAGAAACAATGGCCACAAACTTAATTGTGTAAAAGCAGACCTCAGGCAGGAGAGCTGCTCGCTCAAACAGAGTTTACTGCTTTGATAGATGGGAGGAATTCTATAATGAATCTGACAGCTATCTGTAAAACTAGACTTTTTTTGTTGTAACAACATACTATTGTTATGACCAAGGCAGGAGGAGTGCAATGTCTTAGAGTTCCACTTCTCCGCAGCTCACATTAATTTAAATGTTTGCCCGGTTACCGATACAGCCAATCATATACTCTTTTTTTTAATCCCAGAACAAAATACACCTATCAGGTTTCTTTAATAAACAACAAAATTATCAGTTGATTATAAAAGACTTAACCAGTAACGAGGCAAAGCATTAACACATCGATTAAAATATGAAAGTTCCCTTTTTAGAAATTCCCCAACTACACTCAAATACACACCAGAAAAAAATATAGAAATTCACTCGGCAGAGATCTGTTGGTGAAAAAAAAGCACCAAAAAAACTACTTTGACCAAATACTTGCTAATTCTTGACGAAAAATGATATAGAAAGAAGTCAGTTGTCCCTTTTTTTGGTCTGTTGTCCGGGTATATGAAGATGGGTCACTAGGTTCATTTCAGAAGCCATCTGTTCTGGAGATGTCGAGAATTATTCTCGTAGGCTTTCTAGGAGAAATGTGGCATCAAGGTTTTTCCCGCCAGCGCACACTTGAATGGTAGGATTTTCTGCCAGCTCCTCAGGAGCTATATGGCACCATGGATTTTTTTTCCCACACTGGATCTTGGTAGGATTTCTTCAGAAAGGTAGAGGTGGTGGTGAGCTGGGTGAATTCTTTTCTCCTTGGCAGGAAAACACCAACTGTCTTCAAACATTTCATACCACAACAACCAAAAACAATGTTCAAACCCCAGTGAGTCAACCTCCTGACTTCCATAAACCTTGACATGTGGCTTCTCTGTAACCATTTTTTTTTTCCAGCTCACCAAGCGTTCTGTTGTTTTCTGAGTCCAAATCACAGGTGGCCTTCAGCACAGGTGGCTTTCAAACAACATCTTGTCCTGTTGGTGAACTTTGTTAAAAAAAAACACATCCATGGAACCTTTTCAGTTTTAACACAAGTTCTCAAAAAAATATTAAAAATAATGGAAGCACTTTCGTAATACTATAGCCTGCTTCATAAATTGGCTGGGGGAAAGGGGCATAAGAATTGGATACCATTGCTTGTAAATATTTCACATACAATACATTTTTTGTGCATGTGCGCACCGTGTCTGGAATGTAACCTTACAAGTTTCAAGTGGATGCTTATTCATGTGTCCAACAGGTCAGGTCCAAAAAGAATTATACCCAAAGGACTGCCCAAAGACCCAGCAGCATAAAAATAGACTGTTACACTGAATCTACAAACACTCTGGCCCAGACTTTGCAGTCAGCAGCGAACAGACGATGCCAGCCATTCACTACACTTACACTTGCCCACACACTTTGTATGGGATTTTGCATGGAACTTGCGGAGTAGAAATCTATTTTGGCACAGCACCCTCTGCAAGGGACCTGCAACCTGTGTGAACAGGACAAGCATCGACCTAACCAATCAGATTGAAGAATGCTTACTGAGGCATGCAGAATCTGAACCAGGAAGTATGTCAGAATAATGAATTCAGTGCCAAATCATGTACAGAAAGCAAGACAGAGATCAAAGAGACACGGAAAAACTTCAAAAAATTAAACTTAGTTTTTTTTAAATCGCCAATAATTAAAATCTGAAGAAATGAGGCAAAATACTTGTAAAAGTTAATTTTCAGTGTCATAAGAGTGGCTTAGCAGTAATTAAGACTTATCATGAAATTAAGAATTGACTTATACTGGAATAGACAAGACCCAACTTTTTCTGGCATATTTAGTTTAGTTTACTTTAGTTTAGAGATATAGCACTGAAACAGGCCCTTCGGCCCACCGAGTCTGTGCCGACCATCAACCACCCATTTATACTGACCCGACACTAATCCCATATTCCTATCACATCCTCACCTATCCCTATATTTCCATACCACCTACCTATGCTAGGGGCAATTTATAATGGCCAATTAACCTACCAACCTGCAAGTCTTTTGGCTTGTGGGAGGAAACCGGAGCACCCGGAGAAAACCCACGCAGACACAGGGAGAACTTGCAAACTCCACACAGGCAGTACCCAGAATTGAACCCGGGTCGTTGGAGCTGTGAGGCTGCGGTGCTAACCACTGCGCCACCCCGGTAAGTATGCAATTTCATGCCCTTCTATATGTTTAAATGGCAAGTCTCACAGCAAGATATTATTATAGCTAAGCTTCTAGTGCAACTCAGATTTCCTGATTTCTGCTTTTAACCATACATGCGCGGTCACTGGAAGTGTCTGTGCTGATAGCGTCACCATTACTCTTAATGGCAAAAGCCGGGCCTATTTCTTTTATAGCCAGGGATTCCTGAAAGTCACATGGAGACCAGAATCTTAACAGTGTCACTCTCCCCTTCTTTAATGCACCTTTGTGATGCCAAGGTCCATTGATCGAACAATAAGAAACACATTTTATCAACACCTCTAGCCTCAAGAACAATTAAAAAGCTGAGTCACAGATGCCAAAGGTATGGAACTCAGCTGCTGTATATTATTTTACAATTAACAGCAAGAATACCACATACCAGTCACTGACTGCAATGGGAATGTAAAAATTGTTTCTCTGGCAAATTTCTACGATGTGACAAAACAGCATCAAGTCAAATGAAGCTGCAAGCAACAGACAAAACTTTAATAGTTCTCTAGTGATGATAGCTAATGGGAAAATCACAGTATGAATATGCAGCTCCTGTTCATTCTGGACATAATAATCAAGCAATGCTAATATTTAGCAGGACTGTCCATTTCCTAAAAACTGAAATCCAGATGGGGATTTCATCTCCAGATGCTGACTAAATCGCTTTTCTATCCATTTTTCTTTTGGACCTCTCTATTGGATCGGACCAGTTTGCCAGCCCATATAAGACAGCAATGTTTATACCACCAGTGGAAGGTACAAAAATCTAGGCTCTCCCTCCAGTGCAGTACTGATCGAGTACTGCACCGTCAGAGGTGCCATCTTTCAAACTAAATATTCAACCTTATAAGTTCCATCTGCTCTCTCAGGTGGATGTAAAATATCCCACGGCACTATTCAAAGAGGGGCAGCCATGTCCTGGCCAACACCGAAAAAGTTATCTAGTCATTATTCCATTACTGTATGTGGGATCTTGCCATCCACAAAATTAGCTGCTGCATTTCCTACGTAACAACACTGACCACATTAAAACAGCATTTCGTTGGCTGTAAAGCACTTTGGGACATCCTGAGGTTGAGAAAATAGATGCATGTCAGTCTTTTTACACAATCCCATAGAAATACCTGCAGCAACAAACTCTTCTGGTGGATCTCAAACTTCCAAAGGAAGCACGATCCCCTTCATTTTACCCCATTGCTGCAAATTCAGATCAGTCATCAGCAACAGCACAAGAAACTAAATAGAATTCTAGATAAATACAAGGTATAGCATGAGAACAAAGTTGGCACTATTTTCATATTTCTTCCTTTCAAACTGCCTACATTACTTAAGGAATCAAAGTAGCTATCAGAATAGTTTCTGTAATAATTTCTGTCTGGTCGATGTCTTGAATTGACGGGCAGAGATAGCACTCAGGACACAGCAGAGGTCAGGTCAGCAGTGAATATGTTCAAGGTTTTTACATGTACAGCGAGAGGTGAATTTAGTACACACTTGTGAGACTACAATATAAAATGGAGACACTGAAGTAAAATTTTATCAATGTATTAGCAAATATAGAAAGACTGAGGTTAAGAATAGCCAGTATGAGAGAGAGAGAGAGAGAGAGAGAGAGAGAGAGAGAGAGAGAGAGAGAAGTATAGGGAGTGCAGAAGGAGACACATTGTAAAAATAGGACACTTCTGCTGGGTTTGTAGGTCTTGGTTTGTGAAGTATTTTGTAAGGTTTGCACCCATGGGCTGACAGTTGGTTCATGAGATGTTCTAACATTTTGCTGTCACATTAAAGTACAGCAGTTTTTTGACCGATTCAATATAAGGCACCTGGAGAATGGGGAAAAAAAGCGTCTTTGATCGACGGTGCCTGGTGCACAGAGGCGCCTGGGGAGGAGAATGCGCTGAATGGTATTGGAAAGATTTGGAGGCAGATTAGGAATAAAAGAGGGTTGACATGGTAGAATTTAAAGAACAAAGAGATTGAAGTAAAATGTAATCAGTAAACAGACAATGGAGAGGAGACGAAGGTGAAATTCAAAGTTGAAGAAAACATGAGAGCAGGACTCAACAAAAGTGTTTGCAGATTGGATTCTTAAACTACGGAATAGAAATTTGGGAGATTCAACTGAAATACTGGAGAATTGTTTTTCCAAGGAGGCACAATTTACTGATTTCCTATCTGGTGAAAGCACGGATTCATTTGATATGACTTATTTCAAAGCTATTTTTTGTGCAAAGAATGAAGATGCATTAGATTTGAATGACAGGGTTTTAGAAAAGCTGTCAGGTGAATTAAAAGAATACAACAGCATGGACTCAAGATAAAGATGATGTTAGCAGTCTGTACCCTCCAGAGATTTTACACAGCCAAAAGCCAATGGTCATGCCACCACACAAGCTTACAGCAAGGAAGGAGCACTTATAATGTAGCTACAGAACTTGAATCCTAAACAAGGACTTTGTAATGGAGCAAGAATTGTAGTTAGCAAGCTGTTTTCTTCAATGATAGATGCTGAAATTATAACAGGCATATATGAAGGAAATAGTTTCTATTCCTTGAATTATATTGAGCCCATCAGATGTAAACCTGCCTTTTCAATTCAGAAGGAAACAGCTCCCAATTAGACTTTCATGTTCTATGACTATAGCCAAGTCACAAGGCTGCACTTTTGACAAAATATGTATTTATTTTCCTAGGCCTGTTTTTACACATGGGCAGTGTTATGTAGCCATTACCAGAATGAGAAGTTTTGATTCTGTTAAAGTCTTTGGTGAAAGAAGAACCAGAAATCCTGTTGCAATAAAGACCAAATTTCACTGCTAATGTTTTGTGGGTCTCAGCTAGTACATATATTAAATCAAACATCCATGTTCTATAACTAACTCATTTGAATAACGGAACATTTCACAAACTAACAGGTAAATAGAAAACAATCACTGCCTTGCCTGCCGAGTATTGCCAGCATTTAATGTCCTTAATTTAGATTTCCAGCATCGGCAGTATCTTGCTTTTGGAAAAATACACCGTTGTTTGTCATTAATCAGACATTCTCTCCCCTCCTCCTATCTACCTTGATTCCTGAATACAGAAGAAATGCCCAAGCTGTGCAAAATAAAATGTTTCTGCTGTTATGACTGAGACGGGAGGAGTGCACTGTCTTTCCAGAATTCTGCATGAAGATGTCCCGCCTTGAGGCAATAGAAACACTTAAGCTCTCGGACCTCACTTCCACCCTCAGCATCTTCCTTGCTGGCCTGAAGTGAACCCGGGGCATTCTCAGCTATCCCTTCTTGTCCTAGGCTACTTGCCTACCTTTCACCCTCCCATCCTCTATCCTTCTCGGGTTTGTGGGGATGATGGAAAAAATGTTTGGGCTTCTAAACAAGCTCATAATCATCAGCGATCTCAGCTGCCTGTCTGGCTGTTGAAACCTTCTGGTTGTCTACGTGGGTTCTTACTAATGGAGGGAGTCAATTTTTTAATTCTTCCAGGAAAATTATTTCCCGAAGGGTCTCATAGGTGGCCTCTACCTTTCGTGCCCACATTCAACAATCAAAGTTAATTTGCTTTACCCTCTCAAATTCCATATAGGTTTGCCCAGGCAGTTTAGAACTAACTCATAAGCAGTGAAAATAGCCATTTTTGCCATCTCAATCTGCAGAAGCCTCCTCAGAAAGCATGGCATCAACTTCATGAGCTCTGCCCATGAACCTACTTTGCTTAAGCAGTGGTCAGCTTTCCGTCAGCCAATTCATCTGTCTAGCTATCTTTTCAAAAGGAACAAAAAATGCCTCTGCCTCCCTTTCCTCAAATTTTGGGAAGGCTTGCACAAATTTAAACAGCTCTCCACTGGTTCCAGGGCTGCAGTCAGTTGTTTCCTCACCAAAATTTTCCCTGGAGTCGAGGCCACCCTTTTTTTTTTGTTCCATCTCTCTTAATTCAAATAGCCTTTCTTGCTCCCTTTCATTTTCTTTCTTCTGCCTCTTTTCTCTTTTCCTTTGAAATGCCATCTTTTTCCTTCTCTTTGAAGTGCTTCTCTTAAGTTCAAGGTTCTTCATCGTCAATTCTCTTTCCTGTTTAAGTTGCTTCATCTGCAACTGAATTCTAGCTAATTTAACTGAATTATCATTTGGACTGACTTTTCCTTCTTCCAATTTCAAATGCTGTGCTATTACCTCAATTAGGTCTGCTTTCTTAGCCCTTGGTTTTAACTCTAACTCCAACTTTGCTGCCAATTTCTTTAGCCTCACCTTGGTTAAGTATTGCAAATCACTCAGGGATAAGTCCTCCCTCCCCAGAAAGGTTGTAGCAACTGACAAAGCCATTCCAGTAGTGTAAACTTTACTCTAATGCACAAGAAACCTGGTGTCCTCTTCCCATTTTCAATGATTATTATCCCACTTACAATTGCACGTCGTCAGCTTTGGGTTATCCTGCACAGAGCCCACAATTATATGTTACGACCAATATGGGAGACGTGTATTGGCTTTCACTAGTTCCACTTCTCCACAGGTCAAACCATATATTTAAATATTTACCCAGTTACCGATACGGCCAATTATATACTCTATTTTTATTTCAGAATAACATCCACCAACCAGGTTTCTTTAATAAGAAAGACTTATTCAGTAATGATGCAAAGCATTAACACAGATTGAAATATCGAAGTTCCCTTTTAAAATTAGCCACACACACACACAGAGAGCCCGGTTAAAGAAAAAGTAAAGAAATGTTCTCTGCTGAGACCTCTTTACAAAAAAACCCAAAAAGAATACTTTAGACAAATATTTGTTAATTCTGGAAGGAAAAGGAGAAAAAATGGAATGACATCAGTTGTCTCTTTATTCTGGTGTCCCAAATATGCGTGGACGGCTGTAACTGGCATCCTTCTGGAGCAGTTCTTTTCAGGTGACGTCAAGGATTAGTCTGGCAGGCTTCCCAGGAGTCAGAGTTAGACAGCACAGAAACAGGCCCTTCGGTCCACCTTGTCCCGGCCTACCAACAAGGCTACCTACTCTAATCCCATTTTCCAGCACTTGGCCCGTAGCCTTGTATGCTGTGGCATTTCAAGTGCTCAGCTAAATGTTGAGGGTTCCTGCCTCTACCACCCTTTTTGGCAGTGTGTTCCAGATTCCAACTACCCTCTGGGTGAAAAGTATATTCCTCAAGTCCCCTCCAAACCTCCTGCCCCTTCCCTTAAATCTATGCGCTCTGGTTATTGACATTTGCGCCAAGGGAAAATGTTTCTTCCTATCTACCCGATCAATGCCCCTCAATTTTGTATACCTCAATCAGGTCCCCCCTCAGCCTTCTCTGCTCTAAAGAAAACAACCTGAGCCTATCCAGTCTCTCTTCATAGCTGAAAAGCTCCAGCCCAGACAACAGCCTGGTGACTCTCCTTTGCACTCTCTCCAGTGCAATCACATCCTTCCTATAGTGTGGCGACCATAACTGTACACAGTACTCCAGCTGTGACCTAACTAGCGTTTTATACAGCTCCATCATCAACTCCTTGCTCTTATATTTTATGCCTGGGCTAATAAAGGCAAGTATCCCATATGCCTTCCTAACCACCTTATCTACCTGTGCTGCTGTCTTCAGTGATCTATGGACAAGTACACCAAGGTCCCTCTGACCCTCTGTACTTCCTATGGTCCTACCATCCATTGTATATTCTCTTGCCTTGTTAGTCCTCCCAAAATGCATCACCTCACAGTTCTCAGGATTAAATTCCATTTGCCACTGCTTTGCCCATCTTACCAGCCCATTTCCTCCTCACTATTTACGACACCACCAATACCTGTGTCATCTGCGAATTTACTGATCATACCTGCTATATTTACATCTAAACCATCAATGTACACTACAAACAGCAAGGGTCTCAGCACCAATCCCTGTGGTACACCACAGGTCACAGGCTTCCAATCGCAAAAACAACCCTCAACCATCACCCTCTGCCTCCTGCCACTAAGCCAATTTTGAATCCAATTTGCCAAATTGCCCTAGATCCAAGCACCTGCTTGACCAATCTCCCATGCAGGACCTTAACAAAAGCCTTACTGAAATCCATGTTGTCTACATCAACTGCTTTACCCTCATCTAGTCAGCTCCTCGAAAAATTTAATCAAATTTGTTAGACATGACCTCCCCCTGACAAAGCCATGCTGACTATCCTTGATTAATCTTTGCCTCTCCAAGTGGAGATTAATCCTGTCTCAGAATTTTTTCCAATGGTTTCCCTACCACTGAAGTTAGACTCACTGGGCTGTAATTACCTAGTTTATCCCTACTACCCTTCTTGAATAATGGTACCACATTCGCTGTCCTCCAGTCCTTTGTCACTTTTCCTTTGGCCAAAGAGGATTTGAAAATTTGTGTCAGAGCCCCTGTAATCTCCTCCCTTGCCTCACATAGCAGCCTGGGATACATCTCATCTGTGCCTGGGGATTTATCCACTTTTAATCCCACTAAAACCACTAATACCTCCTCCCCTTCAATGCTAATTTGTTCAAGTATATCACAATCCCCCTACCTGATCGCTACACCTATATTGTCCTCTTTAGTGAACACAGATGAAAATTAATCATTTACAACCTCGCCTACGTCCTCCGGCTCCACACTCAGATTGCCACTTTGGGCCTTAATGGTCCCTACTCTTTCCCTGGTTATGCTCTTGCCCTGAACATACTTACAAAATGCCTTGGGATTTTCCTTTATCTTGCTCACCAGTGTTTTTTCATGCTCCCTCTTCACTCTCCTAATTACTTTTTAAAGTACCCCCCTACACTTTCTATACTCCTCTAGGGCCTCCGCTGTTTTCAGCCCTCTGAATCTGCCATAAGCCTCCTTTTTTTTCCCTTATCCAATCCTCTATATCCCTTGACGTCCAGAGCTCCCTGAACTTTTTGGTCCTACCCTTCACCTTTACGGGAACATGTTGGCCTTGAACTCGCAATATGACTCCCACTGGTCTGATGTCGACTTTCCTACAAGTAGCTGAACCCAGTGCGCTTTGGCCAGAATCCCATTTTATCATATTGAAATCGGCCTTCCCCCAATTCAGTACCTTTATTTCCAGTCCATCTTTGTCCTTTTCCATAACTACCTTAAATCTTCCAGTTATGGTCACTATTCCCAAAATGCTCCCCCTTGTCTGGCTTCATTCCCTAAGATTAGGTCCAGTATCGCCTCTTCTCTCGTAGGACTTACTATGTACTGGCTCAAAAAGCTCTCCTCGATGCACTTTAAGAATTCCGACCCCTTTAAGCCTTTTGCACTAAGACTATCCCAGTTAATATTGAGGATTATTACCTTATTATTTTTATACCTCTCTGACATTTGCCTACATATCTGCTCTGCTATCTCTTCCTGACTGTTTGGAGACCTGTAGTACACTCCCAGCAAAGTGAATGCCCCCTTTTTGTTTTTAAGTTCTACCCATTTGGCCTAATATGAGGAACGTCTAATATATCATCCTTCCTTACTACAGTAATTAACTTCTTGATCAATAGTGCAATGCCACCTCCTCATTTACATTTGGCTGTGCATCACCCCCTACTGCCCCTCCATTCTGTATCCCATCCCCTGCCAAATTAGTTTAAACCACCCCCCCCCCCCACCCCCCACACAAACAACACTAGCAAACCTCCCTGCAAGGAGAAATGTGTCATCAGTGGTTTCGCTCACACACACTGGATTCACAGGGTTTCTCAGAGAGGTGGAGAAAAGATGAACTGATGTCTTCACTCTTAGCAGGCTGGCCTCCAACTGAGTCAAAATAATGTCCAAAACAAAACCAACTCTTGACCACCATAAATCTGGACTTGTCACCTCTCTGTAAACAACTCCCCCAGGTCACCAAGGCTTTTGCTGTTTACTTAGCTGAAGACATGCGATTTCCAGTAAGTGTTGCTTTTAAACAGAAAGCTCAAGTTCCATAGTCCTTCTGGTGACCTTTTAAAAAAAAAAGTCCAATATCTATGGGATCACTTCAGTCCTCCAATGAATCCATCTCCACAATTCTAAAACACGAGTCCTCAAAGAAAATACCAAAAAAATGGAAGCACTTTCATAACACTCATCTTGTTTAATATTTCTTCAACTAATCCTGGTACAGTGGTTTCAGAACAGCTCAAATCGAAGAGGCAACAGTGGGTTTCTTTTTTGTTCAAAAGATTTGGGTGGAATGTCCTGGGGGGCATCATAAAGATGTTACACCCAAAATTACTGCACCTAATTTTGACAATGTCTATTTACACCCAAATTTCCTACCAATCTCTTCAGTATAATACTGGAACTTGAAAATGGGCATAAACAAGCGGAAATCATGGGAACGGTAGCATCGTGGTAATGCTACTGTGTTAGTAATCCAGACGCCCGGACTAATGATCCGGAGACATGAGTTCAAGTCCCACCATGGCAGCTGGGGAAATCTGAATTCAATTAATTAATATATCTGGAATAAAAAGCCAGTCTCAGTAATGATCATGAAACCATTGAATTGTTGTAAAAACCCATCTGGTTCACCAATACCCTGAAGGGAAGGAAACCTGCAGTCCTCAGCCACTCTGGCCTACACGTGACTCCAGACCCACAGCATTGTGGTCAACTCTGAACTGCCCTCTGAAATGGCCTAGCAAACCGCTCAGTTGTATCTAACCGCTGAAGGAAAATTGGATAAGAATAAAACCAGACTGACCATCCGGCATCAACCTCAGCAGCGGAAACAACAAAGGCATGCACTACCCAGTCAACCCTGCAAAGTCCTCCTCACTAACATTTGGAGATTGGTACCAAATTTGGGAGAGCTGTTCCACAGACTAGTCAAGCAACATCCTGACATTGTCATACTTACTGAATCATACCTTACAGTCAACATCCCAGACTCTTCCATCACTATCCCTGGGTATGTCCTGTCCCACCTGCAGGGCAGACCCACCAGAGGTGTCAGCACAGCAGTACACAGTCAAGAGGGAACAGCCCTGAATGTCCTCAACATTGACTCCAGACACCATGAAGTCTCAGGGTATCAGGTCAAACATGGGCAAGGAAACTTCCTGCTGATTACCACCTACCACCCTCCTTCAGAAAAATGAACATGTTGAATACCATTTGGAAGAAGCACTGAGGGTAACAAGAGCACAGAATGTACTCTGGGCGGGGTGACTCGGAAGCATCACTACTTACTGAGCTGGCCGAGTCATTAAGGACATAACTGCCAGACTGAGCTCAGGGAAGGTTATGAGAGAACCAACAGGAGGGAAAAACCTATTTGACCTTTCCCTCATCAATCTACCTGTTGCAGTCGCAGCAGTCCATTACAGCATTAGTAGGAGTGACCACTGCACAGTCCTATCTTCACACTGAAGACACCCTCCACCATGTTGCATGGTACTATCACCGTGCTAAATAGGATAGATTCAGAACAAATCTAGCAGCTCAAAACTAGGCATTCATGAGACGCAGTGGTCCATCAGCAGCAGCAGAATTGTATTCAAACAATCTGTAAGCTCATGGTCTATCATATCTCTCACTCTACCATGCCCATCACCATCAAGCCAGGACACTAATCCTGGTTCAATGAGGAGTGTAGGAGAGCTTGCCAGGAGCAGTACCAGGTATACCTAAATATGAAAGGACAATCTAGTGAAGCTACAACACATGACTATATGCATGCTAAGCAGCAGAAACAGCATGCAACATAGAGTTAAGTGATCCCACGACCAACGGATCAGATCAAAGTTCTGCGGTCCTGCTACATCCAATCCTGAATGGTGGTGGTCAATTAAACAACTAACCAGAGGAGGTGGCTCCACAAACATCCCCATCTCCAATGATGGCGAAGCCCAGCATGTCAGTACAAAAGACAAGACTGAAGCATTTGCAACCATCTTCAGCCAGAAGTGCCAAGTGGATGATCCATCCGAACCTCATCCTGAGGTTTCCAGCATTACACATGCCAGTCTTCAGACAATTCGATTCACTCCACACTATCAAGAAATGGCTGAAGGCACTAGATGCAGCAAAGGCTACAGGCCCTGACAACATCCTGACTGTAGTACTGAAGACTTGTGCTCCAGAACTAGCCACACCCCTAGCCAAGCTATTCCAGCACAGCTACAACACTGGCATCTAATCGACAATGTGGTAAATTGCCCAGGTATTGTCCTGTCCACAAAAAGCAAGACAAATCCAATCTGGTCAATTATCACACCATCAGTCTATTCTCAATCATCAGCAAAATGATGGAAGGTGTCATCGACAGTGCTATCAAGCTGCACTTACTCAGCAATAACTTGCTCACCAATGCTCAGTCTGGGCTCCGTTTCAGGTCAATCTGATGAAAGGTCAGTGAACTGAAACGTTAACAGCTTCTCTCTCTCCACAGATGCTGCCAGACCTAATTATTTCCAGCATTTTCTGTTTTTATTTCAGATTTCCAACACCTGCAGTACTTTTGTATTAGTAAAGCGGTGAAACTGGTCTTTAGCAAATAAATGTTTTCTTTATTCACTGCAGCTGGATACATCTCTAACGTATTATGTTGCAGCAGCTCTTTACTTATACTTTCATCCCTTTAGGGCATGGGATTTTATGGAAAGCACTAAAAAATATATATAGAACCTTCCCAAACTAAAATTACAATTTTCCTTTTTTACTGAATATCTCCACCCTTTAGTGTTACAAAATGTTTTACATAATATATTACAAGCCACCAGTCAAGCAGAGATAAAGGTGAGAGATTAGCAGATGGTTCAGAGATGTGTGTGCACAACATGGCAATCATATTGTACTGATTTTAATCATCCTAAAATACAATGTAATTTAGGTCGCACATATGGCATAAGTGGGGACACATTTTAGAATGCACCCTGGACTGCTTTCCATATAAGTGTATTTCTAGTCCTACAAGAAGCATTGTTTGGGAACAGTGACCATGATATGATAGAATTTTATATTAAGTTTGAAAGTGATCTAGTTCATTCTGAAACTAGGGTCTTAAATCTGAACAAAGGAAACTACTATGAAGGGCACGATAGCTATGGTGGATTGGGAAAACACGCTAAAAGATTTGACAGTAGACCAGTAGACAGGCAATGGCTAGCATTTAAAGTAGTATTAGATGGTCTACAACAAATATGCATTCCTCTAAGACACATAAACCCCACAGGAAAGATGAATCAACTATGGCTAGCAAAAGTAGTTAAACATTGCATTAGATCAAAGGACGTGGCTTACAAGGTTGCCAGAAAAAGTGGTAAGTTCAAGGATTGAGAGCAATTTAGAATCCAGTAAAGAACAAAGAACAGTACAGCACAGGAACAGGCCATTCAGTCCTCCAAGCCTGCGCTGATCTTGATGCCTGCCTAAACTAACACCTTCTGCACTTCCGGGGCCCATATCCCTCTATTCTCTTCCTATTCATATATTTGTCAAGATGTCTCTTAAACGTCGCTATCGTATCTGCTTCCACCACCCTCCCTGGCAGCAAGTTCCAGGCACTCACCACCTTCTGTGTAAAAAACTTGCCTCGCACATCCCCTCTAAACTTTGCCCCCTCTCACCTTAAACCTATGTCCCCTAGTAACTGACTCTTCCACCCTGGGAAAAAGCTTCTGACTATCCACTCTGTCCATGCCGCTCATAACTTTGTAAACCTCTATCATGTCGCCCCTCCACCTCCGTCGTTCCAGTGAAAACAATCCGAGTTTTTCCAACCTCTCCTCATAGCTAATGCCCTCCAGACCAGGCAACATCCTGGTAAACCTCCTCTGTACCCTCTCCAAAGCCTCCATGTCCTTCTGGTAGTGTGGCGACCAGAATTGCACGTAATATTCGAAGTGTGGCCTAACTAAGGTTCTGCTACAGCTACAACATGACTTGACAATTTTTATACTCTATGCCCCCGACCGATGAAGGCAAGCATGCCGTATGCCTTCTTGACTACCTTATCCACCTGCGTTGCCACTTTCAGTGACCTGTGGACCTGTACGCGCAGATCTCTCCGCCTGTCAATACTCCTAAGGGTTCTGCCATTTACTGTATACCTCCCACCTGCATTAGACCTTCCAAAATGCATTACCTCACGTTTGTCCGGATTAAAATCCATCTGCCATTTCTCCGCCCAAGTGTCCAACCGATCTATATCCTGCTGTATCCTCTGACAATCCTAATCATTATCCGCAACTCCACCAACCTTTGTGTCATCCGCAAACTTACTAATCAGACCAGCTACATTTTCCTCCAAATCACTTATATATACTACAAACAGCAAAGGTCCCAGCACTGATCCCTGCGGAACACCACTAGTTACATTCCTCCATTCAGAAAAACACCCTTCCACTGCTACCCTCTGTCTTCTATGACCGAGCCAGTTCTGTATCCATCTTACCAGCTCACCTCTGATCCCGTGTGACTTCATAAAGGATGACCAAAAAACTGTTAAAGAAAGCGAAAAGAGAACATGAATGCAAGCAAGCAAGAAACAAAGTCGGGACTATAAAAGCTCTTTATCTATGAGAAAAAGAAAAGATTAGCAAGGACAAATGTGGGTCCATTACAGGCAGATACAGCAGAATTTATAATGGAGAATCAGGAAATGGCGGAGAAACTGAACAATTACTTTGCATCTGTCTTCACAGAGGAAGATAAAGAAAATCTCCAGAAATACTAGGGAACCAAGCGACTTGTGAAAATGAGGAACTGAAAGAAGTTAGTATTAGTAAAGAGGTGGTACTCGAAAAATTAACTGGATTGAAGGTTGATAAATCCCTTGGACCAGATGAGCTACATCCCAGAGTGTTGAGGGAGGTGAGTATAGAGATAGTGGATGCATTGCTGGTCATCTTTCAAAAGTCTATAGATTCTGGAAAGGTTCCTGAAAACTACAAAATAGCAAACGTAACACCACTATTTAAGAAAGGAGGAAGAAAATGGGGAACTACAGACATGTACGTTAGTCTGACTTCAGTCGTAGGGAAAATGTGAGCATCTATCATAAAGGATGTGATATCATGAAAGCGTGGTTATGCTGAAAGATGGTTTTTATTCCACTAGCTGGAAACTTGAATTAAATTTTTAAAAAGAAACAGATAAAAGGTGATTGCTACCAGCTAAAATGGCCACAGCAATCTGCATCAAAGTGGCCCTACATTCCAATGCTTTGGTGGAGAGGTGGAGACGTAGCATCTGCTCAGTCCACAGCCAGAACAATGATCTGGGAATTTTGAGTGAACTATCTATCCTGTCCCCACTAACAAGACATTAAAGGCCAATCACTTGGGACATTAAACTGTTGCAGAAGAACCACTCAAAGGCATCACTTACAATGGGGACCCTAGTTGAGAGAAGGGGAATTCCTAGACATGAAGTGACTATGTTGCAAGAGGAAATACACATGGAATGATGGTCATGTGACAGGCCACACCAAATGTATATTTAAGCTGTTCTTTGTCTCTGCAGATCAGATTTAGGGTGGCACAGTGGCGCAGTGGTTAGCACCGCAGCCTCACAGCTCCAGCGACCCAGGTTCAATTCTAGATACTGCCTGTGTGGAGTTTGCAAGCTCTCCGTGTCTGCGTGGGTTTCCTACGGGTGCTCCGGTTTCCTCCCACAGCCAAAAAGACTTGCAGGTTA